>NW_026706653.1:0-111129 GCF_029867415.1 Vicia villosa | reverse complement strand
AGAAAAGGACCCAGACTGACTTAAAATTGTCTCCTGAACACGATGGTGGTGTTAGTTTTTCAATTCAAGCCTTGTAACTATGGATTCGAAAGGATTCAAGTATGAACACTCATGTTCAATGGTTAATGGTATAGGCTAATTTTCACGTGGGAGTTGGCATGTTAAGACCCAGATCATCTACATGGGACCTTATGAGCATGATAGAATGGTTAGTTTACATTGATATTAATTGTATATATGAAAACGAAAATTAAAGGCATATGTACATGAAGAACTTTGAATGTCTTATACGACTCTCATGTGCTTGTATTAAGAGTTTAATCTTACTCTATGATGTTGGAGAAGATGATTAAAAAGCTTGATTTGTATTAATATTGATTGGAGAATGAAATTTGAATTTTACAAAGTTATGGAATTTTGAGAGAATTTTGATGAGTTTCTTGACTATGCCTTGATATATTTCGTGTGTCTTTTGTTGTGGAGGTATGCTACTCCTTTTATAGCCCAAAGGCTGCTTGGAAGTGAAGCAAGAAACTTGGTTGCCTTTGTTGAAAGTTTTGGTTCTTTAATAATAAAAAACTTTGAATTTTTGACCAAGCCTTGACTACATTCAATGCTCTTGCCTTGGGCATCAATCTTCTGCAGAAAATTGAAGACTTTGGAGGTGAGTCATGCTTGGAGATCAAGCCACCAATTATCCATGCAATTTTCCTTTAATTTTAATCTTAAAATAAGATAAAATTATGTCAAAAATGGGTAATATAGATGTGGGCTTTGTCTTGGTCGTGGGAGGCCCATAGTAACATGGCATAGATGTTTGGACCATAAAAACTTGGACTCATTTGGAAAAAAAAACATTTTTGAGCAATGTTGATTTCATGCATTTTCCCAAAATTTAGCCAACTTCAACAAGGTGTAAATCCTTCAATTTTTGTCATATGAAGGAGATCTTGCACTTTTTGGAAACCTCAAAGAGTCCTCTAACCAATGTCTTTGGTCTCATGTCAAAATGATTTTTGGTTCTCCTTGTGTGTCCTTTTGAAAAAAGTGTCTTTTTGTTGACTTTGAAAATGACCTGTAATGTCTTTGGCCATATTTTCCAAATGGTGAATGCAATGACCATGGGATCAATTGCATTTGAAAGATAATTGAATTTCCTTCAAAATGAGCTTTGGTTGACATTTTTTGGATGAAGGATGAGAGAGTTATGATCAGTCAAAGTTGAGTTGACTTTGCAGGCAAAAACCCTAATTTTGAATCTTAGGGTTTTGTTGATTTTTGATCTTTCCTTGATGAATTGTGATCATCCAATGATCAAATGTTGAATCCTTTGACAAAATATGGACTTTGACAAAAAATTTCATTTTTGACTGTCAGTTGACTTTTTTGGTCAAACGGGTCGTCTGTTGACTGTTTGAGCTGCTGACGGTGCGTCTGAGTGAATTGAAGTTTGAAAATTTGTATGATGGTACTTTGAGATGTATGGATGTATTTGAAATCCATTTGAGCTCTCAAAACTTGTTGCTCCTGTTAAAACAAGAAAAACCCTGATTAGGGACTGTTTGTATAGGAGGCAGTTAAGCGTACCTGATTTTTGTGCAGTGTTGAGTTTCTGCTAATCGCGTGATATTCAGAAGACTTCTAACACAAAAATCTTGGAAATTTGTATTGTGAATGATTGATTTGATTGATTGTACAAATCACTGAGAATTGTACTGTCTGCAGTTTGTCTATCAACTGACTGTTCGTGTACTGAAGCAGCAGTTAAAGTGAAAAATCAACAGTCAAAGTTAATTTTCTTTTTTTTGTTGTTATTTTTGTTTTTGTTTTGTGTGAAGCATGAAAATTTATTTACATGACTTGTTAGAAAACAGAAACATAATAAATAACTGATATTTACGGTATGCGGGCAAAATTACCGATAATAACCTGAAAATTGTTAAATGCACAGAAATAGAAATATTTGACTGGCAGAAACACACAAAATATTATCTTAGTAATTAAGCAATATTATGACAAATAGTACAACATTTAATACTGACAGTATAAATATTACATACTATTGAACAGTACGATGAATAGACGGTACGTTTAAGAAAATAAGAAACACGGCAAACTTTAAAAATGACGGTTGATGAACCATGCTATGATCAATAACATGTAGAGGATTGGGAATGCAACCATTGCAGGTCCACACTTCTCAGGACTGTGTAGGCAGAAGAAAGTCATGATCACCGTAGCAATGGTGATGACTGTAAGAAACAGTGTCTCTATCCATTTTGCCATTCTTGCTAGGAAAGAAGAAAGAAAATGGATGATGAAGTAGAAATTTGAAAGATGATTTAGAATTTGATATGAGATTTGTGGGAAGAATGAGAGGTATTTATAGAATGGAAAGATGATAGAGACGTTGGGGAATGATGTGATTCCGTACAAATGGAAATTTTGAGTGGAAGTGAGATTTGAAAGAAAGTGTATGATATTGTTGGGAAAAGAGAGATGTGTAGAATAAAGTTGAGATTTGAATTGGAAAGAAGAGATTTGAAAAGATTTTGAAAATAATGGAATATAGTACAAAAGTTAGTGGGAAACCAAAAACAATTGTTACCAGTACAGTGTGAGTTTCCTGCTTTTGCGCCTGCAAAAAAGATTTAACCCTGCATGAACTGTGTTAGTACTATTTATCTGTAAAATAAATAAATAGTATTTGTGGTGTAATGAACAGCATTTGGCGTTTGCGTAAGAATAAATTCCACTGTTAGCCAAGTTACTGTGTAAGAGAAATTCTGAAATTTAAGCACTTCATATGTTTAGGATATTTGAAATAAAAATCCATGTTTATATGAAACTCTTAATTTTCAGATTGAAGTTTTCTTAAAAAAAGATGTGGGCAAATTTTGGGGTATAACACCTGCATTCAAGTCTAAGAATGTTGTTTCTACCTCAAGGCCATTAGAACTCTTGCACATTGATCTGTTTGGCCCAGTCAAAACAGCATCTGTCAGAGGAAAGAAATATGGATTAGTCATCGTAGATGATTATAGCCGCTGGACATGGGTAAAATTCTTGAAACACAAGGATGAGACTCATTCAGTGTTCTTTGATTTCTGCATTCAGATTCAATCTGAAAAAGAGTGTAAAATCATAAAGGTCAGAAGTGATCATGGTGGTGAATTTGAGAACAGATCCTTTGAAGAATTCTTCAAAGAAAATGGTATTGCCCATGATTTCTCTTGTCCTAGAACTCCACAGCAAAATGGGGTTGTAGAACGAAAGAATAGGACTCTTCAAGAAATGGCCAGAACCATGATCAATGAAACCAATATGGCTAAGCATTTCTGGACAGAAGCAATAAACACTGCATGTTATATTCAGAATAGAATCTCTATCAGACCTATTCTTAATAAGACTCCCTATGAATTGTGGAAGAATAAAAAGCCCAACATTTCATATTTCCATCCTTTTGGATGTGTATGCTTTATTCTGAACACTAAAGATCATCTTGGTAAGTTTGATTCCAAAGCTCAAAAGTGTTTCCTTCTTGGATATTCTGAACGCTCAAAAGGCTACAGAGTATACAATACTGAAACATTGGTTGTAGAAGAATCAATCAATATCAGGTTTGATGATAAGCTTGGTTCTGAAAAACCAAAGCAAGTTGATAATTTTGCAGGTTGTGATATTGACATATCAGAAGTTGTTGAGCCAAGAAGCAACGCATCAGAAGCAGAGCTTCTCAGAAGCAAAGAATCTGAAGATCAAGTATCAGCTTCTCTGGAGGATCTAAGTATTTCTGAAGAACCATCTGTCAGAAGATCATCCAGACTCATCTCTGGTCACTCAGAAGATGTCATTCTTGGAAAGAAGGATGATCCAATCAGAACAAGAGCATTCCTTAGGAACAATGCAGACTGTCAATTAGGTCTTGTATCTTTGATCGAGCCAACTTCTGTTGATCATGCTCTAGAAGATCCAGACTGGATAATTGCTATGCAAGAAGAACTAAATCAGTTCACAAGGAATGATGTTTGGGATCTTGTTCCTAGACCAGATGGATTCAATATAATTGGTACAAAATGGGTCTTCAGAAACAAGCTTAGTGAGAAAGGTGAAGTGGTAAGGAACAAAGCCAGACTGGTGGCTCAGGGTTATAGTCAGCAAGAAGGGATTGACTACACAGAAACCTTTGCACCAGTGGCCAGGTTAGAATCTATTCGTCTATTAATTTCTTTTGCCACTCAACATAACATCACTCTCTATCAGATGGATGTTAAGAGTGCCTTCTTAAATGGTTATATAGATGAAGAAGTTTATGTCCATCAACCTCCTGGTTTTGAAGACTCTATGTCTCCTAATCATGTTTTTAAACTTAAGAAATCATTGTATGGATTGAAACAGGCTCCCAGAGCTTGGTATGAACGCTTAAGTTCTTTCCTTCTAGATAATGGTTTCACTAGAGGAAAAGTGGACACTACTCTGTTTTGTAAAACCTTTGAAAAGGATATTTTAATTTGTCAAATATATGTAGATGATATTATTTTTGGAACATCTAATGCTACACTTGGAAAGGAGTTTGCTAAGTCTATGCAGGCTGAGTTTGAAATGAGCATGATGGGAGAACTCAAGTATTTCCTTGGAATACAAATAAATCAAACATCAGAAGGAACGTATGTTCACCAAACCAAGTATGTGAAGGAACTTCTGAAGAAGTTTAATCTTCTAGACTGCAAAGAAGCCAAAACTCCTATGCATCCAACATGCATCCTAGGTAAGGATGAGGTAAGTAAGAAGGTAGATCAGAAGCTATACAGAGGTATGATTGGATCTCTTCTATATCTGACTGCTTCTAGACCTGACATTCTGTTCAGTGTTTGTTTGTGTGCTAGATTCCAATCGGATCCTAGAGAATCTCATTTAACTGCTGTTAAGAGAATTCTAAGGTATCTGAAAGGTACTACTAATGTTGGTTTAGTTTACAGAAAATCTAAAGAATACAACTTAGTAGGATTTTGCGATGCTGATTATGCTGGAGACAGAATTGAAAGAAAAAGTACTTCAGGAAGTTGCCAATTTCTTGGAAGTCACTTAATCTCCTGGTACAGCAAGAAGCAAGCAACCATTGCTCTATCAACCACAGAAGCAGAATATGTCGCTGCTGCTGGTTGTAGTACACAGATGCTCTGGATGAAAAGTCAGTTAGAAGATTATCAGATATTTGAGAGTAACATTCCTATATTCTGTGATAATACTTCTGCTATATGTTTATCTAAGAATCCTATTCTTCATTCAAAAGCTAAACATATTGAGATAAAACATCATTTCATAAGGGACTATGTTCAGAAGGGTGTTATTTCTTTAAACTTTGTTGATACAGACCATCAATGGGCTGATATCTTTACAAAACCCCTGGCTGAAGATAGGTTTAAGTTCATTCTGAAGAACATCAGTATGGATTTATGCCCAGAATGAGAAGATGAGAATTTCTCATATATGAGTATCTTCTGAAATGAATGTGGAACATTTTTTTAATCAGAAGTTCGAATTGAATTCGTTTAGAAATTATGATTCGGTTATTACTAACGTTTCATTGTCTAAGTTGATTCAGAACCTCTTTTAAAGCAAAACAGCTGTTACGCTTTATCTCGGGATGGTAAACCTGTTGTTACTATTCATGGATAAGCGCGCGTGCAGTTGAAGGGACGCCGACCATAGGTAACTGTGCTAGTCACCTCATTCGTCCTTATTATCTCTCCTCACGTCACGTAACATTAAATGCTTTTCATCATTCGTTTCATTTTATTTTCCTTTAAATACTCTTCAAAATGGTTTTCGGTTTCCTATCTCTTTGTTTTCCTCTTAAAGTTTTTCTTCTCCCTCTCTCTCGTTTTTCATTTCTTCTCTCAAAACCTAGCGTTCACCCTAAGCCTGTTGAAGCTCCATGACTCAAAGGCGACAGATCTCTGTGCATCTCGGGATGGCTCTTCTAATACCGCTCAAGTCAGATCCTTCTTTGATGTTGTTATCAACTTTCATCCAAAGACAGAAGACTTTCTTGAGTTGTGGGAAGATATACTCAACTTCTATGTTGAGTTTCTTGACCGATTGTTGTTTTTTTTATTTTTGTAGTCATTTCCTCTTTGGAAATTCTACTTTGTAGTTTTCTTTTCCTTGCTGCTTCTGCTTGTTTTGTATTTGCTAGGAATGTTTTTCATCTTGTTAAACATAGGAACCTTTTGTAATATCTTTTGATTATCAATGAAAAAGTTTCTTAATGTTTTACATTCCAGTAAATGTTTTCTTTTGTCGTTTTATACATCTGAATCTTTTTAAATATTCTTTTTGATGTTATGACAAAAAGGGGGAGAAAGATAAATGATAAATGATTTGATTAAATCTATCAGTTGCTGGGTAAAGGCTCCCACACATTCACTAACAAGAACTGCAAGTTCTATATGGTTTAAGTGTTTTGCAGGTACAAAGAAGTGAAGTGAATCTTCAAAGCAAACACTAGAAGCAAAACCATGGAAACTGAAGCAAGCTGAGTGCTATCAAGCTTCAGAGATCAGAAGCAAGAAAGAAGAATGAATCAGAAGCACTGATAATAGAATTTGAATATCATTGTCTATCCTGTTATGACAAAATTCTATTTGCCCTGATACATATAATGTTATGGCTCTGACACATTATTTGCTCTGATACATGTTTTTAGCCTAAAATGCTCTGATACATTTGGCTCTGATACATATCATGTATTTGAATATACATTTTATGTTCTAACTCGTTCATGCTGACTTTTGTCGTTTAGTTTTTTGTTCTGTAACATTTCAGGATGTAGAGATGCTCAGATGATGCTCTGGTACATTCAACAATGTTCTGATACAAATCTAGCATGAAGTGATGTTGGTAGACATTCAAAGTTCTGAAGCTATCCGAGGGAAGCAGAAATCAGAAGCTGTGAATGTTCTGAAGATCAAAGAAATTCAAGTTCTGAAGCTGTCCTGAATGGAAGCAGAAGTCAGAAGCTGTGAATGTTCTGAAGATCAAAGAAATTCAAGTTCTGAAGCTGTCCAATGGAAGCAGAAGTCAGAAGCTATGAATTCTCTGAAGGCAGAAGCTCATATGATCGTCTCTACCGAAATAATCAGGGAAGTCTTTTATCAAAGTTCTTCGAGTATTTATTTCAGGGGGAGATTATTTATCTCAGGGGGAGATTGTTAATCTCAGGGGGAGACATATTCATATGCTTATGCTATAGCTGTGTAATTTGTCTTTTGCCGTCTACTCTTTCTGATCGCAAATTCATATCATTTATATATGTTTTTGTCATCATCAAAAAGGGGGAGATTGTTAGAACAAGATTTGTTCTTATCAATTATCTTAGTTTTGATGATAACAATAATATGAATTTTGCTTAAGATAATATGGTACTCTAATCCAATGCAATTTCCCTTTCAGGAAATATATAAAGAGTACGCATAATTCAGCGCTCAGAAGTTGTATCTCAAATGGTTCAGCATGCAACATCAGAACATGGTCTGGCAAGACATCAGAAGATGGTCGAAGCAGAATCAGAACATGGGTCTATGAAAGCATCAGAAGAACATGAGATCAGAAGCACTGAAGATCAGAAGATGGTATCACGCTCAGAAGCACTTCAAGGTCAGAAGATCAGAAGATGCTGTGCACCAAGCTGTTTGACTCTGATGATATTCAAACGTCGTATTCACAAACATCAGATCAGAAGGAAGTACACGTGGCAGACTACGCTGACTGACAAAAGGAACGTTAAAGCTACTAAAGGCTACGTCAGTAGACACAGCGTGAACAAGGCTCGAGGTAGTTGACAAAAGCGTATAACATTAAATGCAAAGCTGTACGGAACACGCAAAGCATTAAATGCATTCAACGGTCATCTTCTCAACGCCTATAAATATGAAGTTCTGATGAGAAGCAAGGTTAACGATTTCGCACCAATACAATTCAAATTAACTTGCTGAAACTCTGTTCAAATCTAAACTCAGAATCTTCATCTTCATCAAAGCTCACTACATTGCTGTTGTAATATCTTAGTGAGATTAAGCTTAAATTGTAAGAGAAATATCACAGTTGTGATTATCGCTTTTAAGAAGCATTTGTAAACTCTTGAATAGATTACATTAAGTTGTAAGGAACTAGAGTGATCAGTTGATCAGTATACTCTAGGAAGTCTTAGCTGTTGGCTGAGCAGGAAGTCTTGGCAGTTGGCTGAGCAGGAAGTCTTGGCAGTTGGCTGAGCAGAAAGTCTTAGGAGTGAACTAAGCCTAGAGTGATCGTGTTGATCAGTAGACTCTAGAAAAGTCTTAGGAGTGAACTAAGCAGTTGTTCCTGGAGTGATCAGGTTGTGATCAGAAGACTCTGGAAGACTTAGTTGCGGCTAAGTGGAAAACCATTGTAATCCGTGCGATTAGTGGATTAAATCCTCAGTTGAGGTAAATCATCTCTGCGGGGGTGGACTGGAGTAGCTTCGTTAACAGCGAACCAGGATAAAAATATTTGTGCATTTATTTTTATCGTCCAAGTTTTAAAGTCACACTTATTCAATCCCCCCCTTTCTAAGTGTTTTTCTATCCTTCAGGAGACTCTATTATCTGCCTTGCACAATGCCCAAGGTTGAGGCTGACTATTAACAGGGGAATTTATTGTTTTGGTGCCTTGTATGAAGCCCAAGGTTGAGGCTAACTATTTTTTGTTGGATTTTGACTCTACTGAAGAATTTATTTTTTAAAAGATTGATTTTTTTGGAAGCTAACCCTTTCCAGGGATTTTGACTCAGCTGGTGAGTTTATCTTTTGAAAAGAATGATTTTTGGAAGCTAACCCTTTCCAGGGGTTTTATCCTTTTAAACAGGTTTTTATTAATTGACTTTGGAGGCTAACCCTTTCCAGGGGTTTTGACTCTTTTGGGGAAATTATCTCCTAAGAGAAATGAATCTTTGATTTTTGAAGAAGTGATTTTGGAGGCTAACCCTTTCCAGGGGTTTTTGTTAAAATGATTGGCAGAAAGATTATCTAGTGGAGACTTCTTGTTTAAAGCCCAAGATGAAGGCTGACTCTTGTGAATACAAGATTACACTCAAAGATGTTTTTGATTTATGGCAAACTCAAATAAGCATTCAAACAACAAGGCGGAAGCAGAAAACTCAAAGAAAAGCAAGCATTGATCACTCATGACAGTACAGGTTGATCTATTAGACTTATAGGTCGACTCCACACAAGCAGATCAAGAAGAATGCAGAAAACCAGCAGTTAGGTCGACCTACTGTCAACCCAGGTCGACCTAAAATGGAGAAAAATCCATATACTTCTGCTAGGTCGACTCACACATCATCTAGGTCGACCTAAATTGATGAAATTTACATACCAGTCTGCTAGGTCGACCTACACAACGACTAGGTCGACCTAATCTGAGAAAATGTCCCCAGAATGCATTTGAAGAGGATTCTGGTCGACCTACTCCTTAAACAGGTCGACCTAACTGGGAGCAAAATTCTGCAAGCTCTGCTAGGTCTACCTAAGCACTACAAGAGGTCGACCTAACTGATCAAGAATGCCAAAAATTCTGTTTCTCTCATCTCCAACTGTTAAGCTATCATATATATTGTCCAAGGTTCATTACTCAAAGAAACACCAACGACTGAAAGATACACAAACGCTTCTCATCTTCGTTCTTCATCATCTCCAACACAATTACACATAATCATTCTTGCGTTGCGGGTTAGTGATGAGTTCGATAACTTCCATGGAACGGAATTGAAGATTCCTAGTGGGTGAAGGTTTGTGGGGTTTGTTGGTGAATAAAATCTGCGGGTTTTGTCCTCCACGACGGGTGGTTCTTGGGGGTTTTTATCAAGAGGCGTTCATTGAGGATTCGGCTGAGTGTAATGATTGAGGAACGGGGAGTTCAAGGAATCAAGACACTGCAGAAGGGAATCAAAGTGAAGCTCTTGGATAACCTTGATCTTGCTCAAGATTAAGGGGGAAGAAGATTCAAAGGATCGACATAATTGGTTTATCGTTTATCGCTTTGTTATCTTCTTTGTATATACTACTTTCAACATTAATGAAAGATTACCCAATTTCAGTTTGGAATTGGGGGCAGACGTAGTCGTAGCGAGGACGATCGACGAACTGCCTAAACAAATATCGTGTTCTTGTCGCTTTTACTTTTTCATTTACATTCTGTTCATATTTGGTTATAATAGCAAATTGATCAACGATTCGAGTGTTAAGATTGTGAATTAAGAACTTACATAAACATCACAATCCACCACACATTGAATCACCTTCAATTTGATCATTATCACCAAGTGTTTGTATATTTGTTTCTATCAATCTTACTGCATTGCAAACATTGTCCATCATACAAGAAGTTAATCTGATTTTCAATAAGAGCAACGCTTTGATTCTGCAACGTATACTCTTATCACTTACCTCAAGTCTTTGACTGGTTTTTAAACACATATATAATCGTTTCGATAGTGGTTCGGAATAGACGCGAGTCGATTCAGAATCACTTCCGCTGAAAAGTCGTTTAACTCCGTAAAACTGTGAACGATCTATTCACCCCCCCTCTAGATCCTAAGGCCAGCGTCTAACAAGTGGCATCAAGAGCTCTGGTTTATTCCGTGCTACGTGAAACACTTATTGGAAAGATGGCTTCCGGACCTAAAGGGGCTCACAATAGAGCTCCAGTTTTCAACGGTGAAAACTATGGCTATTGGAAGGATTGTATGTGTGTCCACATCAATGCAATTGATAGGAACATCTGGACAGCTATTGTCAATGGTCCCTTTCAGATCACCATGACAAATGCAGCTGGTGCAGTTGTTCCAAAACCAGAAAATACTTGGGATGCTGAAGATGAAAAGAGATATGCATACGATTGGAAAGCGAGAAACATTCTAATCTCAGCTCTAGGAGTTGATGAATACTATCGCGTTTCCCATTGTAGATCAGCTAAAGCTATGTGGGACACATTGCAAGTTGCCCACGAGGGAACGGATGATGTCAAACTAGCTAGGATCAATACGTTAACTCAAGAGTTCGAACTCTTCCACATGGAAGATGGTGAATCCATCGAAAACATGCAGAAGAGATTCGTTCATCTGAAAAATCGGTTAAATTCTCTTGATAGACCTGTTTCCAATGCAGTTGCTACTAACAAAATCTTAAGATGTTTGAACAGGGAATGGCAACCCAAAGTTACAGCAATAAAGGAAGCAAGCGATCTAAACACTTTAGACATCACAACTCTATTTGGTAAACTAGAGGAACATGAACAACACCTTAAATGCCTTGACATGCATGAGAAAAGGACAAAGAAAGAAATGAACATGGAGAAAGAGGTAGAGAAGAAGTCAATAGCTCTAAAAGCTTCGAGCTCCAAGACCTCAAAACGAGAGCCAAAGGATAGTGACACAAGTGATGACGAAGACTCCGATGATGAGGAAATGGGACTGTTTGTGCGAAGATACAACAAATATCTAAAGAAAAATGGAGCAAAACATTCTGACAAAGGATTGATCAACTATAGAAAGCAATCAAACATGTTCAAACAAGATGACGACAACAAGGGAAAAATCAAAGGTCTTTGCTTCAATTGTGGGAAAGCCGGTCACTACAAACCGGATTGTCCATACCTTAAGAAAGAAAAGGAGAAGAACCAAAGCAAAGGTCATAACAAATCTAAAAGAGCCTACATAGCATGGGAAAGTGATTCATCTAGTGAAAGCTCATCAAGCGATGAAGAAGAATCAGCAAACCTATGTTTCATGGCTCATCAACACAAGAAAAAGAAAGCTGTAAGTCATCTTAAACCTGAACTCGTAGATAAGGTATCTCATTCTCAACTAAAACTTGCTTTTGAAGAATTACATAGAGATGCAATTAAAGCTTTCAAACTTTTGGCCTCAAATAAGAAAATATTTTCATATCTTGAATCAAAAGTTGAGAAAACCGAAAAGGATATGGAAGCTTTAAAACAATCTATGCTAGACATTCAAAAGGATAAAGTTGAAATAGATCCTACATCATGGTTTGGTTGTGAGACATGTCACATTTGGCAAAAAGAAGTAAGAGATCTAAAAGCCAAGTTAGACAAGGCTCTACAACCAAAAGTGACTTTTGCGGTTGATCCAAACAAGTTCAAAAGATCGTATACTCCTTTATATAGTAAATACACTTTTGTACCAAAAGTATCAACTAGCAAAATTCCATATTCTCATCATATTACCTGTCATTATTGTTGCAAAAAGGGACATACCATTGAAAAATGCAAATTTAGGAGAATTTTAGTTCCTAAAGGAGTATTTCAATGGTTGCCTAAGTGCAACAAATTGTGTACTCACTACCAAGGACCCAATGAAAATTGGGGACCTCCCTCTTTAAATTAATCTTGCAGGAAAAGTGTCTTGACATTGCCGAAAGGTTGTGGTTCCTTGATAGCGGATGTTCAAGACACATGACTGGAGACCTATCTCTTTTCGTTGAGTTTCAAGCAAAGAAAAAGGGGTATGTCACCTATGGAGATAACAATCGGGGAGCCATACTTGGTAAAGGAAGTGTAGGTAACCCTTCTACCACTACTATAACTGATGTGCTGCTAGTAGAAGGTCTTAAACATAATCTTTTAAGTATAAGTCAATTGTGTGACAAAGAATTTAAAGTAATGTTTACAAATTCTGGCGGCACAATAGAACATACTAAGAAAAGAGACATTATGTTTAAGGGCTTAAGAGTAAACAACATCTACATGCTAAACTTGGATGAGGTATCTAAGTCTAGTACCAAGTGTCTAGTTGCTCTGGGCGAAGACTCATGGCTTTGGCATAGACGTCTCGCCCACATAAATTTTGACTTACTTAATAAAGTTGTCTCAAAAGATTTAGTAATCGGCTTACCTAAAATGAAGTTTTCAAAAGATCATCTATGTGATGCTTGTCAAAAGGGAAAGCAAACAAAAATCTCTTTTAAATCAAAGAACGTGGTTTCAACATCACGCCCTCTTGAACTACTTCACATGGATCTCTTTGGCCCTTCAAGGACTAAAAGCATAGGTGGAAACACCTATGGTTTTGTCATTGTCGATGATTACTCGAGATTTTGTTGGACAATCTTTCTACCTAGTAAGGATCAAACTTTTCCAACTTTCACACAATTTGCAAGATTATGTCAAAACAAAATGAACAACAAAATAGTTGCAATTCGAAGTGATCACGGTGGAGAGTTTGAAAACATTCTTTTTGAAAAATACTGTGATAAACATGGAATTGAGCATAACTTTTCAGCTCCTAGAACACCTCAAGCAAAACGGAGTAGTTGAACGTAAAAATCGGGTTCTAGAGGAGCTGGCAAGAACAATGCTGAATGAGGGTAATCTACCAAAGTATTTCTGGGCTGACGCGATTAGTACAACATGTTATGTTTTGAATAGGATAATAATACGTCCTATACTGAACAAAACTCCCTATGAATTACTAAAAGGTAGAAAACCAAATGTATCTCATCTCCATGTATTCGGTTGCAAGTGTTTTGTTTTGAACAATGGTAAGGATAATCTTGGCAAATTCGATGCTAAAGCTGATGAGGGCATATTCCTTGGTTACTCACAATCTAGCAAAGCATATCGGATATATAATAAGAGATTACTTATAGTAGAAGAGTCAGTACACGTTTCTTTTGATGAATCTTATGCAAAATATGTCGAGAAAGGTCTTTCATTTAATGGTGCAGGTCCATCCACTGAAGACATTGTCAAGGATAAGGAAGATGAGAATGAAAGTATTGTAAAGAAAGATGCTGAGAGAGAGAAAGATGAGTCTCACAATGAAAATGAAAAAGAAAGCATCTCAAACAATGAAGAACTTCCCAGGGCCTGGACAAATGTGAAAGACCATCCAATTGACAATATAATAGGAGACATCTCAAGGGGCGTTACAACACGCTCAAAGATAAGTAACTTCTGTCATCATTTTGCTTTTGTTTCACAAGTTGAGCCGAAAAACGCTAAGGATGCATTACTTGATGAGCATTGGCTAATGGCCATGCAAGAAGAATTAAACCAATTTAAACGGAATGATGTTTGGGACTTAGTCCCTCATCCGGGAGATCATCAAGTAATAGGCACTAGATGGGTTTTTCGTAACAAACTTGATGAAAACGGTGTTATTACTAGAAACAAAGCTAGATTAGTTGCCCAAGGTTATAATCAAGAGGAAGGTATTGATTATGAAGAGACATACGCTCCTGTAGCACGTCTCGAAGCTATTCGTCTCTTACTTGCTTACGCTTGTTCTAAAGACTTCAAATTATTCCAAATGGATGTTAAAAGTGCCTTTCTAAATGGCTATATAAATGAAGAAGTCTATGTTGCTCAGCCACCCGGCTTTGAGAATTACATGTATCCAACTCATGTCTATAAGCTGAAACGTGCTCTATACGGTCTTAAACAAGCCCCTCGGGCTTGGTACGAACGTTTGAGCAAATTTCTCCTTAGTCAAGGGTACTCTAGGGGTAAAGTTGACACTACTTTCTTTATTAAAAGAAAAGATAAAGATATTCTCTTAGTCCAAATTTATGTAGATGACATTATATTTGGGTCGACTAATGCAAAACTTGTCAAAGATTTTTCTAAGCTTATGCAGAGTGAATTTGAGATGAGTCTCATGGGTGAGCTAAATTTCTTCCTTGGCCTACAAATCAAGCAACTCAGTCATGGAACGTTTGTGAATCAAACTAAATACTGTACGGAGCTGCTCAAAAGATTTGGAATGAGTGAAGCAAAAGAAATTGACACACCTATGGCAACAAATACTAATCTAGACAAAGATGAGAAAGGTAAAGAGGTTGACGTGAAATTATACCGAGGTATGATAGGTTCACTATTGTATCTTACTGCCTCAAGACCAGACATTATGTTTAGTGTGTGTATGTGTGCAAGATATCAATCTTGTCCAAAAGAATCTCACTTGAAAGCTGTCAAAAGAATTCTGCGATACTTACGTGGAACTACTACATATATGGTATCCAAAAGGAAATGAGTGTCATTTGGTAGGATTCTCCGATTCAGATTTTGCTGGCTGCAAATCCGATAGAAAAAGCACCAGTGGAACGTGCCATCTATTCTCAAATTCATTGATAAGTTGGCATAGCAAGAAACAAGTATCAGTTGCATTATCTACTGCTGAGGCAGAATATGTAGCTGCTGGAAGCTGCTGTGCACAAATATTATGGCTCAAGCAACAACTTCTTGACTTTGGTATTAAGCTTGATCGCATACCTATCATGTGCGATAACACAAGTGCCATAAACTTGAGTAAAAATCCTGTCTTACACTCACGTACCAAGCATATTGAAATAAGACATCACTTTCTACGAGATCATGTAGAGAAAGGAGACGTTACATTTGAACATGTAGAAAGCAAGAAGCAACTAGCTGACATCTTCACCAAACCTCTAGCAACGGAGCAATACTTCAACATTCGTAAGGAATTAGGGATACTCGATATCTCTAATTTGGGCTAATTACGTTTGTTCTCTCTTAATATTATTCCTTTACTTTATATATATATATATATATATATATATATATATATATATATATGTTCTCTTTGCTAATTTTTTTCTTAGCGTAAAGGTAGTTCATCATCTAGCCAGGCGTCATTCCACATTGATTAAAGGCTGCCATTAAAGTTGAGAAAGCGGTAACGTTATTGTTGTTCACTTCCAAAAATATTATTGATACTATAATATGCTATCAATTAACATGCTTATAGTGACTTCATGCATATATCGTTCTTGCTCATTTGACTCTCATGCTATCACTGGCTACCTTTTTATGAATGCTAGCATTTTATCTATGTTTCTCTTGTTACTCTTCTATTTTCGTCGTGTTTTTTTTGATGTTGTCAAAGGGGGAGATAGATGCTGAGTGTACGGGGGAGCCTTGTTGAGAGATTGCCTTGTTGAGAGATAGATGCTGGATGTACGGGGGAGCTTTGTTAAGTCTTTATCACTTACCACCAAAGCTTCGACTAATGGTTTGCCATCATCAAAAAAGGGGAGCATGTGAATACAAGATTACACTCAAAGATGTTTTTGATTTATGGCAAACTCAAATAAGCATTCAAACAACAAGGCGGAAGCAGAAAACTCAAAGAAAAGCAAGCATTGATCACTCATGACAGTACAGGTTGATCTATTAGACTTATAGGTCGACTCAACACAAGCAGATCAAGAAGAATGCAGAAAACCAGCAGTTAGGTCGACCTACTGTCAACCCAGGTCGACCTAAAATGGAGAAAAATCCATATACTTCTGCTAGGTCGACTCACACATCATCTAGGTCGACCTAAATTGATGAAATTTACATACCAGTCTGCTAGGTCGACCTACACAACGACTAGGTCGACCTAATCTGAGAAAATGTCCCCAGAATGCATTTGAAGAGGATTCTGGTCGACCTACTCCTTAAACAGGTCGACCTAACTGGGAGCAAAATTCTTCAAGCTTTGCTAGGTCGACATAAGCACTACAAGAGGTCGACCTAACTGATCAAGAATGCCAAAAATTCTGTTTCTCTCATCTCCAACTGTTAAGCTATCATATATATTGTCCAAGGTTCATTATTCAAAGAAACACCAACGACTGAAAGATACTCAAACGCTTCTCATCTTCGTTCTTCATCATCTCCAACACAATTACACATAATCATTCTTGCGTTGCGGGTTAGTGATGAGTTCGATAACGTCCATGGAACGGAATTGAAGATTCCTAGTGGGTGAAGGTTTGTGGGGTTTGTTGGTGAATAAAATCTGCGGGTTTTGTCCTCCACGACGGGTGGTTCTTGGGGGTTTTTATCAAGAGGCGTTCATTGAGGATTCGGCTGAGTGTAACGATTGAGGAACGGGGAGTTCAAGGAATCAAGACACTGCAGAAGGGAATCAAAGTGAAGCTCTTGGATAACCTTGATCTTGCTCAAGATTAAGGGGGAAGAAGATTCAAAGGATCGACATAATTGGTTTATCGTTTATCGCTTTGTTATCTTCTTTGTATATACTACTTTCAACATTAATGAAAGATTACCCAATTTCAGTTTGGAATTGGGGGCAGACGTAGTCGTAGCGAGGACGATCGACGAACTGCCTAAACAAATATCGTGTTCTTGTCGCTTTTACTTTTTCATTTACATTCTGTTCATATTTGGTTATAATAGCAAATTGATCAACGATTCGAGTGTTAAGATTGTGAATTAAGAACTTACATAAACATCACAATCCACCACACATTGAATCACCTTCAATTTGATCATTATCACCAAGTGTTTGTATATTTGTTTCTATCAATCTTACTGCATTGCAAACATTGTCCATCATATAAGAAGTTAATCTGATTTTCAATAAGAGCAACGCTTTGATTCTGCAACGTATACTCTTATCACTTACCTCAAGTCTTTGACTGGTTTTTAAACACATATATAATCGTTTCGATAGTGGTTCGGAATAGACGTGAGTCGATTCAGAATCACTTCCGCTGAAAAGTCGTTTAACTCCGTAAAACTGTGAACGATCTATTCACCCCCCCTCTTGATCCTAAGGCCAGCGTCTAACAACTCTTGCTGAGGATAAGCAAACATGGATCCTAGACTCTGCTAAGGAAAATTGATGAAGATAAGGGTGACAGAGACTGTCCATGTCTCTTATTCCAAAAGGTGTACTCAATGTAAAATTGAGACAAACTTAGCTTGTTTAAAGTCTGGTTTAAATTGGAAGAAACTCACCAGGGTATGTTAAAAGGTGACTAAAGACCTGTTCCTATGTTTATAAGAAACCTGATGGGTCCTTGTATACAAGCTCAAGAGGAAGCTGGAAATGCTTTTAAGAAGCCTGTGGGTCCTTGTACAAAGCCCAAGAGGAGGCTAATCGAGGGTCATCGAGGGTCCTTGTTATAGCACAAGAGAAAGCTATGTAGTTTTGAACTTATTTTGGCTCTAAGCCAATGGGTAAGAGGTTTCACCGGGAATAATTCCTCTTTGGGTGGATGTGTCCTATTTTTTTGGATTCTAAGGTTTTTGCCAAGATGTTTCACCGGGAATAATTCATCTTGGGGGGTTTGAACTACAGATCTCTAATTAGGAAAGAGCCTTCACCAGGAAGACATTCTCAATCCTAGGTCATATTCCTATAACATATATATAGTTTAACTGTCCTAGGGTTTACACTCAAACGTAGTTCTAAACTAATATATGCACAGTTTATACTTGACAGTAATTTAAATAAAGACTGTAAATGGAAAGCTTGTAAAGCCTACCCTGGATGGAGTGGAGGCCATTGAAGAAGTATGTACAAAGCCTTACTAGTAATTGATGGATAACAGTTGAATATATATGATAAACAGTTAATGTTTTTTTCTGAAACAGAAGAAGTGAAGATGGACATAGGTCACATAGGTATCTGAAGAGTTTCACCGGGAATAATGCCCTTCAAATACCAGAAGAATGTTTTGAAAACAGAAAGGAGATTTTGAAAATACAGTTTTGAAAACAAGCTAAGAAGAGAAGAAGGTGTTGGGACTTATACTCTATTAGAGGCCCACTTAAAAATGATTTACTGTTTATGAGAAACAGTTGAAAATGATTGAAATGATATAAGGTTTTGTTGTTTGAAAACCTTAATCATCCGTTTAATCGAAGGTTGAAAACAGTTTTGCAAATTGACAAAAGTCAACTTAATCAAGGTAAAGATAAAATCTATACCTAATTAAGACCTAAATGATTAGGGTTTTATCATAAAATTATTCATAAGGATAATTAGGTCAGAACAAAATAAAAATGTATATTTAAAGTATTTAAGAAAACACTTAAAACATACTATTTTAAACCTAATAAAAATATATGAAATAAATAATATTTTTATGATTTTTTTGATTATTCATAAAATAGGTATATTAAATAACAAGTGTGTGAAAAATGAAGTGAAAATGGATTAGTTTGATAGGTTAAATAATTATGTGAAGTTTGTGAATAAAACAAAGGAAAATAGTGGTAAAAAAAAATTGGGTTTGTCTCCTTCAAGGCTTGAACCCACGCCCTATAGGTTATCAAACAAAACAAATACCAATTGGGCCACGCGCGTGGCTTGTTTAAGAAGGGAGCCCATATGATTATATGTAGAACAAAGCAATGAATGAGTTAAAAAAGAAAATAAATGAACAAAAGGTCTGATGGGGGGATCGAACCCCAGACCTAAGGCAAGGCAAGACTTTTGAACGCGCGCTGTAACCACTGGGACACTACCATTCATTCGTATATGACATAGCTATCATTCAAAATAAAATAAACTCAATTCTGGGAAATTCAAAAAAATGGCGCCACCATCTTCATCTTCAACCTCAAGCTTAAAGATTTGAAATTTTGCTATCTCCTTCGTTTCTCAACCAAACTTAGAGATGTAAACATGGATTTTTCTCGTTTTTGAACGAGGATCATGATGGTATCCTTTAATTTCATTTATTTTCAGTGTAACTCAAAATTCGCACGCATGAACACTAAGAACCCTAAAACTGAAATTTAACATGAAATACTCTATATGCATGATAGGATGCAATTGATTGAGGGCTAATGATCCTTAAAGGTGCAGAAACCAATTGGTAACTTCATTTCTAATTTATCATGCGTGAATTATAGAGTTTGAAGTGCTTGAAACTTACCTGAAAAATGAAGATTTGGCTCTGATCAAAGTGTGTTGCAGAGTTGTTGCAACGATCCAGATAGCTTCAGTGATCCTCCTGGAAGGTGTTGAGATGCTTTACTTGGACTGAAAGTGCCCAGAACCTCTTGCTCGACCCCAACTGCAACAGCTCCAAGTGAGAGGTGAAGATGATGATTCTCCATGCCCAGAAGTATTCCAGAGGTCTGGATCACCTCTAAATGCTTCCCCCAATGTGTTTGAATACTTACTTCCAAAGAGAGAGCTTTGGTTTGAAGAATCCGAGTCTTCTTGCCAAAGGACCTTTAAAAAAACTAAGTATGAAGAAAGAAGAGAGAAAGCAAGAATTATGTTGCTTTGGTGTGTTTAATTACTGAGGTATGCTCTCCTATTTATAGGCAAATGGTTCAGTATAGTTGCAGAGGAGTGAGCTTGCTTAGTGAGGTTGATTTGGTTTTCTTGGCCATGAAGGAAGTTTGCAAATATCTCTTATGCAATGATGAGAATTTTGATTCCATTTGATCAATCCCCTAGCCCTCGATTTTGCTTGATCTTAGGGGACAATTCTGAGACAGAAATGAGCTCTAATTCGTTGGTGAGAAGATTCCTTGGGTGATTCATTAATTTGCCATAAATTCCCAAATGTAATCATTACATAATCACATGTTCTTGTTTTGGGAATCTTCCTCAATTCTTATGCTATGGTGAAAATGAATGCATGGCATGTTTTCAGATGTGTTATGGGTCGTGTAGCATCCATAAGTGAGGTCATGTGCACAAAATTTCAATGTTCCAAAATGAGGCATGACCTATAATTTCACTTCATGAGGCCAACTTTGAACAAGCATAACTCCTAGCTCAAAATGAATTTGGAGAAGGTTGAGCACAATTTGGAAAGCCCTAAACATCTACTTCAAATCATTAGTTTGGGCTTTCTTCAGAATCATTTGGGAAAATTGTGAAAAATGAGCTCAAAGTTGGATGAAAACTAGATTAAAACACTTAAAAAAATTTCTAAGTTTTTATAACCTAAAGCTTCAAAATTCCAAATCTCTTAAATGGTTGATCTTTTGAAAAAAGTTCCTATGTAAGATGTTGTTTTATTTTGCAAGATCTACAACTTTCATGTTGGAAGTTTTTTGAGTTGTGTAGGTGAAATTTGGAGTTCCCACAATGCCCTCAAAAACCCTAATTCTCGACTTTTTGCTCCTTGATGATTCTTCTTGAATTTCTTTGGTCAAATGACTTTAATATCCATATATTGATGATTTTGATCTTTGAAAGTCATGGTTTGACCAAAAATCTTAAAAGTCAAAGGTGATCCCATACAGTTGACTTTTTCCAGATAAAGTGAGATTTTGGACTTTTGTGTGGAATTAAGATCTTCTCCTAAAATGAGTGATGTAAATGGGTTATATTGAGGTAGTAGAGGTTCTTGAATCATGTCTTGAGTTTTGGATCCATGCCCTGATTAAAAGTCAACTATCCAGATGAATTAGGTTAAAAAACCTAATTGTCGACCAGATGAAATTGGTGACTGTGGATCTTGAATTGAGGTGTGATGTCCAGTGGATCTTATTGTATGGATCATTTGAAGATGATTGAAGTCTTTAATAGATGTCTTGGAGCTTTTTAGGGTTTACCAAAGGTGATCCCTGATTTCAGTCCTTGATAGGCTCAAAAACCCTAGTCTGGTGACCTGAGTAAACCTGTACTCAGATGACTGGGTGTCTAATCAATCATAGGTGAATATAAAAGTGAAGCTTTTGAGTCCTATGACTGTGTTAGAGACCAATCCTTCTATTGATTGATCCTTTGCCTGAGTTTTCTTGTCTTTGAACATCCTTGATTAAATGCCAGATGAAGAAGTGACTGCTCTGGGTACTTGCTTTGACCTGATGAAAATCCTGAAGATATGTCATCTCAGGGGGGTCAAAAATTAGGGTATGACACAAGGGAGAAAGGAGTTGCTCCAGTCGAAGTACGTACTGATGTACGGTAACCATGAAGAGCATACGGGAGCATTTCATGCCAATCTTTGTAAGTGATGACCATCTTCTGAACGATTTTCTTGATGTTTTTGTTAGCTGCTTCTACAACTCCATTCATCTTTGGTCTGTAAGGAGATGAGTTGTGATGCTCGATCTTGAATTCTTCACAAAGCTCCTTCATCATTTTGTTATTCAAATTTGACCCATTGTTAGTGATTATCTTGCTAGGAATGCCGTAGCGACAAATGATGTGATTCTTGATAAACCTGACGATAACTTGTCTTGTAACGTTTGCATATGAAGCTGCTTCAACCCATTTGGTGAAATAGTCTATAGCTACCAAGATGAAGCGATGTCCGTTGAACGCTTTTGGCTCGATCATTCCAATCATGTCGATTCCCCACATGGAGAAAGGCCAAGGGGAAGAGAGTATGTTGAGAAGAGATGGTGGCACATGAATTCTATCGGCGTAGATCTGACATTTGTGACACCTCTTTGCGTACTGGTAGCAATCTGACTCCATCGTCAGCCAATAATATCCTGCTCTCAGTATTTTCCTTGTCATGGTATGTCTATTGGTGTGAGTACCAAAGGAACCTTCATGTATTTCTCTCATGAGTACTTCTGCTTCCTTTCTGTTAACGCATCTGAGCAGAACCATGTCGAAGATTCTCTTGTACAGAACATCTTCATTCAGGAAGAATCTACAAGCTAACCTTCTCAAAGTCTTTCTATCTTTCTTTGACGTCCCAAGAGGGAACTCTTGCTTTTGAAGAAAGTTCTTGATGTCGTGATACCACGGTTTGTCGTCGATGATTGCTTCTACTGTGAAAACATGAGCGGGCCTATCTAGGCGCATAACATCGATCTGAGGAATGTCATTCCAATGATTTATCCTAATCATGGAAGAGAGTGTGGCTAATGCATCAGCCAAGTTGTTTTCTTCGCGAGGAATGTGATGAAAATCTACCCTGTCGAAGAATGGTAACACTCTCCTCGCGTAGTCTTTGTAAGGATTAGCCCTGGTTGGCGTGTTTCCCATTCTCCTTTGATTTGATTGATGACCAAAGCAGAATCCTCGTATACATCCAAGTGATTAATTCTTAGATCCACAGCTTCTTCGAGACCCATGATGCAAGCTTCATATTCGGCCTCATTATTTGTGCACTTGAAAGTTAATCTGGCAGTAAATGGAATATGGGTACCCTGAGGTGTAACAATGATTGGCCTAATTCCTCGTCCATAAGCATTGATAGCTCCGTCAAAGATTAAGCCCCACTGGGATCCTATCTCAGGTCCTTCGTCTGGTAGTGGCTCTTCGTAATCTTTCATCTTGAGGTACATGACGTCCTCGTCCGGAAAGTCGAAACTGGTTGATTCATGACCATTGAGTGGGTGGTGAGCCAGGTGCTCAGCTAGAATGCTTCCTTTCACGGCTTTCTAAGCGTGATACTCAATGTCATATTCTGATAACAACATCTGCCAACGGGCAATTCTCCCAGTTAAAGCAGGCTTCTCAAAGATGTACTTGATTGGATCCATATGAGAGATCAAACAAGTAGTATGTCGAATCATGTACTGGCGGAGACGCTTGGCAGCCCAGGCCAAAGCACAACACGTCTTCTCGAGCATGGAGTAGCGGGATTCACAGTCAGTGAATTTCTTGCTCAGGTAGTAAATGGCATGCTCTTTTCTTTTCGTCTCGTCTTGCTGTCCAAGGACACAACCCATGGAATCTTCTAAGACGGTTAAGTACATTATCAAAGGTCTTCCTTCCACTGGAGGAGACAAGATGGGTGGTTCGAGCAGATATTCCTTAATGCTGTCGAACGCTTTCTGACAATCGTCTGTCCAGACGCAACTTTGATTTTTCCGTAGAAGTTTGAAAATAGGAGCGCAAGTTGCAGTCATGAGATATACGAATCTCGAGATGTAATTCAGACGTCCAAGAAATCCTCTAACTTGTTTCTCGGTGTCATACCCCAAATTTGTCCTACCCTTTATCTCTAACTGGCTTATACTTTCCATTTCATCTGCATACCATCATTAGGGCATTTGCATGACTTCGCATTCATTCATTAAATAAAACATGTACAAGCATGGGATCTAAGGTTTCACAATATCCAGAGTCTCTACACTATGCAAATTCATTCACTAGAGGTGTTCATTGTTCGTGGATTAAAGTACTCTCTGTATGCTTGGGATTATCAGATAAGTCCAAAGGTTTGGGCCTTACGATCATCTGTGGGTTTTACTTGGGCTATTCATCAATTGCGGAGTGGCTTCATTATTGCTGTAATACAATTCCTTCTATTGGGCTTCACTCAAATTCTTTGAATTTGGACACGCCTTACTGATTCGGGATTGATGTTCACACCCTTGTGTTCGATTCTAAGTTTCACTTTGAATAGCTGTGTTGCAAGACATTCACTTTGGATTCTGTGCAAGATTCTAGTTAAACATGGTGGACTTTGTACATCTTAATAAATTTGAAAAGCATACAATGAAAACTTTGATTTTTTTAGTCCAAGCAAACCATGGGAAATTTGCTTTTGGTACAAAGCCCATAAGATGTTGTCATGGGCTTTCATCTTTCATTCAAATTTAGCATGGAGTTCAAATAAATGAAGAGTCGGAATTCAAGTTCTACAAATGAAGAAGATTCTTTTTCATACACAAAATCATCGAATTACATGGATGGTGTCACTTGAAACACAAGAAAAGTCATCACAAGAAAAGTCATTAAAAGAAAACCCTTTACAAAATTCAGAAACCAATTTCAAAATACAAATACATTCGACCGTTCCAATCCCACCAAAGTATCCTTACATCTTCACAAAATTTAAAGACACAATGATGGAAGCCTATTCTAAACCATGTCTTTAGTTCAAAACCATCCTCAGTTTCATCACTCCTATCCACACCATGTCATGCCCCTCGATACGCCTTTCAAATCACATCCGAACCTGTCAAAGAAAACAAGAACAGATCTAAATCAAATTCAACAGTCAGTAACTAATTATAGTTACAATCTCAAACCAGTCCCTGCACCTTACCAATACATTCAAACCTACATAAACAGAGTTGCAAGTCACCATACATATACTCATCAATCAAACATTCAAACACAAATAGTTTCACACACCAAAACAGAGGCACCCTCAACACCTGAACATAATGTAAATCCTGCTTTCATTCGCATCAGTATCACACCATACATCTTTCCAATCAGCATTCCAAAACCAAATAATTGCCTCTGTCCAATACCACTTTCATACATTTCCAAGACATATCAACCATATCCACACTACATTCATACATATACATCCCTGCCAAAATTTTGCAATACAAATCATCACAAACCAATACAATCCACATCAGTTTCAAACCACACATACACATTACAAGTAAAACCACATAACACTATATCAGGTCCATAAGAAATTCAAAACAGAACCATCATTCACATAACAGAAAAAAAGACAGAATTTCATCAATCTTCAACTAACATTTCAGCCTTCCTTTTTAACTAGCAGTGACAAATTCCATGACAAAGTCAATACATACACATTCAGTCCCGCATACAGAAAAGATTCACATACCGTAGCCAATTCGCTCACTTTCAATCCGATCCAAACAGCTGCTAACCGAACTTGCGCTTAAGCCAAAAGAATTCAAATAAACCACCTGCATCAGAATTTGGCAGCAAGGTCAGTTCAAAGGAGGAGCAAGGCCAAGACATCCGAATCTGTATATTAACTCCAAGTAATCAGCAAATAATTACCTCAAGACTCAAACACAATCAGCCTATTCAAAGACCTGACCCAAGGATTATACATCTAAGCCAAACACCCACTTACCCTGCAACCAATTCAATTTCAAACTGTCACGGCAAATAAACAGTCCACATACAAAAATCAGTTCACAATTACCCAGCATAACAGTTTACTAACTACCTACAGCCAACTTTTTAACTAACAGAACTAATTCCCCAATACCTATAACTAACTTCCCTAACCGATTTTGTAGCCCCTAACTACCAGCAACTAACCTGTTAACCAATTCTAGCTTTCCCCCTCACCTTTCAATTTCAAATAAACAGAATTCATTTCACCATACAACAAACTTCAAACAGAATTAACCAACCTCCAAACTCCTATAACTAACTCTAACTGATTCAATCTCAGCCCTCCAATCCATAACAGAAAACTCTCATCCTAGGGCTACTAATCACTCTCCTCTAACTAATTCAGTTTCCTCCATTCCTAGTCAGCATCTCCCAACCTCAATCCTCACCTATCTAACTGAAACCAAACCTCACTCCAAACCTAACTCAACCGAACCAAGCTCATCACCCTCTCTATATAACCACCCTTCCCTCCATAATTCAGACTGGACGCTCATTCTTCACAGCTCAACCACTCATCATCATCTTCATCTCTCAACCATTTTCTTCACTCCTCACCTACACACACGCCATTTTCATACAGATCCACTCTTCAACAATTCTCACACTCACCTTCCACCTCTTTCAATCTCCACATCATAATCAACCACACACACCATTTCTTCTTCACTTCACTCTTCACCACCTTCATTCTCACCTTCAATCTTTCTCCATAATCTACATTCTTCAATCTTCTCTTCCATTCTTAAAACTTCAAGCTCCTTCATCGCCTCCAAAAAAAATTGCAGAAGAGAAAAATTGGCATAACAGAAAGAGGAGAAGAGAATTTCAGAACAGAGATCGGTAACAGAGAATACTCTCACCTGTAACAAACTCAGAACGATTCGCTCTTGAATCTTCATCCTTCACTTCTTCAATCTCTCTGAATTCGTGCTTCAATCGCACACGTTGCATCTCTCGCCAATCATCACTTTCGGTAATCATCATCAATCTTCATCAATCGCAACATCTCTGGTATCGCAATCAACAACAACGATCATTCAACCGAAAAAATGAAAAGAGACGAAGAAGGAAGAAGAATGTTAAACGCGCGTGCTTGATATTTTGCTCTGGATTTCTTGTCGCTCTTCTAAGAAGCATCGGCGGAGATAGAGAATCAGGAGGCTCAGAATCAAATCATCGTAACCGATCGGAAAGAGCTTGAGAGCGAGAGGTAAGCGACATCCATGGAAACTGGGACGTTTGTGATGCGACTGTGAGCCGGAGGTCGAGGCGAGAATCAATGTTCACGGCGGTGGGAGCGCTGATCGGAAACGGTGGGGATGCCGTCGCGCCGTTTGTTCACGCGAGGAAGAAGGAGATAGGCCTCATAATGCCAGAGGTCACACGTATAAACCCTAAATCCCCTTTCCTTCTTTAATTTTTATTTTTAATTCAATCCTTTTTGTTAATTAAAATCATGATAAAAAAAAAATCTGATAATAGAATTACAAAAGTAATCTGATGGATCATTGAGTTTGGCTCAGAATAGATATTGCTTGCCCGCACCCCCTCAAGCCCTGTACCACGTTTTTGGCCACACTAAATCTGAAACAAAAACTCTGATGGGCTTCATCCCTTGGGCCTGCATCAGTTCACTGATTGCACCATTATTTTTAATTTTCACCCCCCTGAGCCCATGCTTAGTTGATAGATTTTAGTTTTGTTTACTTAGTTTTATTCTCTTTTTTAGATGTTAAAAAGCTTATAAAAAATCACATATCTTGGCCATATTTTTTAGGTATTGAAAGAATAAGTAATCACCATAAAAATGTTAGATTTTTTAGTCTTAGAATTTTCTCATTTAAAAACCCATTTTTTAGGTTAATTTTGACATTAATTTTAGATTCCCATAAAAAAGGCTCATAAAAATAAGTAGATTTTGACATTAATCTTTTGAACCCATTTCTTTCATAAAAAGTCACATAAAAATAATAGTATTTTTAATTCACTTTTGTGCTATATTTTGACTTGTTCTATTTCATGCTCTTATGCTATTTTCATATGCTCCACTTTTTGCTTTATTTTTCATGTGTCTTTTATTCCTAACCTTAGGTAGAAACCATGATAACATTAGGTATAAATTCCCTTCATACTTAGGCTAGTTTCTTTTCTTTTTCAACATCAAAACACTAATAAATACTTGAATAAATTCCCCATAAAAAATACAAAGAAAATACTTAAAACATTAATAAAAAAGTGAAAATCTTAAAAAGGGAATGGAAGCTTGAACGTCCCTTGCTTAAGGGAATGTTCGAGTGCTTGGATCTCCCTTGCTTAAGGGTCCCATTCAGGCGTAAGTTCCCAACTTCTAAAAAACACCAACCAAAGAGCAACTCGAGTTTCCCTTGCTTTAGGGATTTCCTCGAAACACTCAAACTCTCTCTCTCTTTCTCTCCTTTCTTAAGGGCACCGTTATTTCCGCTCCATTGCATCCTAGGTCGATCCCTTATGCAAGAGCGCGAACGTTAACGCCGCCCAACTAAAAAACACAAAAACAAACAAAACTATGGAGCCGAACTACGGCGCTCTGATTCCTGAAAAGGATACGTAGGCATCAAGTCGCGGGGCTTGAACGAGCACACTTGTAAATAATTCCTTCTTTTCCCCGTATTTCTTTTGCATTCATTCGCATTTAGGTTTAGATATAGATACACCCTTTAGATAGAAACAAACATAGGTGGATACCATCGAGTACGATGGGCGCGAGGGGTGCTAATACCTTCCCCTCGCGTAACCGACTCCCGTACCTAGATTCTCTGGTCGCAAGGCCCTGTTCCTCCCTTTGTTAGGTTTTCTGATATTCCTTTCCCTTATGGGATAAATATATTGGTGGCGACTCTGTTCATTTTTTGCGAGCGTGCGACAGCTGGCGACTCTGCTGGGGATACCTAAGCAAGTCGATCCTAGCCTTTGTTTGTTGTTTGTTTTATTGGGTGTTTATTTGTTTTTTATGTCTATATCTTGTATATATGTTTGCATGTTTATTTTCTGCTTGCATATCATGTTTATTTCTGCTTGCACATCATGCATCTGGACTATATTATGGGTCCCCGTGGGGGCCACATATTTTTCTGCTTTGTTTTGCAGGTGGGGGGTTTTTGTGAGGTAAAAGGCCCACTACCCAGGCCAGTGACACATAGGATTAGCGTGGATGCTCATGTTGACTCCCGTGGCTCTTGCTACGATCGAGCTTGACATGGGGTACCACAACTGGGCGAGGTTCTTTCATGGAACACTGTGTCTGGCACGCTTGTTGCCTCAAACACTTTGCACCCCATGGGAACTGTAGACCCTAGTGACCATTAGGGACCACTTGTCCGTGTCTAGACTTCATACCCGTGAGATTGGGGTGGGACAGGAAACCTTGACTCCTACATACCATTGCTTCTTCATATTTGAGGTCGGACCTTTATTTGGTCTGTTCTCATGGTGCTTGATATTCTGGTATTCAAAAAGGCGTCGAACCTTTGATCCTGTGACATCTGACCTACATCAATTATTCAGAGGATTGTGCAGTGGTTTCCAAGATTATTTGGACCTTGATCCCATGTTTTTGCATTGCATAACGTCATTGCTTTATCCACTTCATTTATGGGGGATCCTAAAGTCTATTTCCAAAAAAAGAAAAAGAAAAAGGAAATAGAAAATCAGAAAAAAGAAGAGAAAAAGAAAATATACTTCATATAAAACAAAGCCTGGATTCCAAAAGAAAAAAGAAAAAGTGTGTGAAAAGACTTTAGGATTCTCCATAAATGAAACATGCATTCATACTATCATGCATTTCTTGGTTCAATCAGAAGCTTGTGGGAGCCCTTCCTTTCAAATTCCAACTTCAGCAACAAAGTTGACTTCTCACCGCTATGTGCTCAAAAGTTAACATCGGAACAACTCCGTGAGGTTTTGATTGAGATGAGAACATAAACGGGGACTGACGTGAATTAGTGTGTGGAGGTATTCAAGCCTTTCTCTTTGACAAGAAGAATCGAGACAAGTTCCTCAGAGGCCAAATGCAAATGTTAATCTCACCTCAAGAGAAGGTCTGATGGATTCAATGTCTGAAGCATAGTTGAGATTCTTATCACTCTTAAGGACGAAACACATCATGAGAACAATTTGATCATTTAAGTCTTCAAGTTTCCAAGAATTAAATTTGACAAAAGGTTCGACCTCTTGGAGAAAAGGTTGAAAGCCATTAAAGGTCGTGACTCCTTTGAGTTAGACATTGTGTATTTGTGCCTAGTGCCTGATATCAAGAGCTACAAAGGTCATTTACTCTCACACCGATTGGTTTGGATATAGAAGCTAAAAAAGTAATCACCTCCTGTACATGTGTGGAAGATGCTTGGGGCTCCCGATCGAGGGATAAGCAAGACGTACTCTTATCTTGAGCATTGTACTATTTGCATTGCTCGAATCCCTAAAAGCATTACAAATTCCTGCGTGACATCGTCAGAATCTTTTTCCATGTGGTAATCAAGAGTGTTCTACACAATGCTTCTCTTTCTCAAGGTTTTGCTTCATACCCCAGCTGCCTCTTCTCGGAATTTCCCTCTCATTGGCCTCCGCTTGTTAACAGAGACGAGAAGAATATGAGAAACAAATGGATGTGATTCTATTGCCTTGTGCCCATTCGCTTCCCTGTTTGTTGGAATTTCAGTTGGTTAAGATTCGAGTATTGGGCCTTCTTCACCGCAAGTAGCTCTCATGAGTTTAATGACCATACAAGATTCTTTCCATTTGTGATGGCAACTACTACTCTAGCAACTATACTTGGGGCTCCCGCACGAGGGATAAGCAAGACATACTCTTATCTTGAGCATTGCATCACTCGCATTGCTTGAATCCCTAAAGCAAGGCAAAAAATTACAACTCTTGGGTGACTTTGTTGGAATTTTCTTTTGAAGTAATCTGAAGAGTTTAGAAGGAACTGCAGAAAGTATTCGAGATCAACAAGTCCAGACGGAGTCAAGTCTCCTCAACAATGGCAGCCATTCAGTTCTTCATCGCATTCTCATTCGTAACATTCCATTGTTTGTTTAAGCATTGCTAGCATGTAAAAAATTGTTAATTTCTGAATGAAAATCATAATACATTGTTTATGTTTGTCTTGAAGCCACCCATTCGTTATCACTCATAAAATGTTTTTGGCATTACGATACCAACTTTACTAATCCCTTGTTTAGGCAAAAAGCTGAGGGAGAATGATGAAAAATAAAAATGCAAAATCTCCAATTGTGTGCTTTTGAATAAAACCCTACTGAGGATGTACAGGCATTATTTCAAATCCCCAAACACCGGAGATATAAGGGAGATAGACCCTCGATAACCCCTTCGAGCCTTGAAGTAGGAGTTTCTTTTCTAATCATAAAATCCCTTATTTTAACCTTGGGGCAGGGTAGCGTTCATTTAACTTGATCGAGTGTTCAAAACTCACCAAAAGGGTATGCATCTAAGGATACAACAATGGTTATCCTCCAAAAGGTTGAGGAATGTCAAAACCGCAACGATTATCCTTATTCCATCAAGAGATCGAGAGATGATGATACCACAATGGTAATCCTTCATCAAATCAAAGGAGTGAGGCAGTCGCAATCACCTCCAACAAATCAAAGACTATGCGAGGTCACACGACTTGTTCAAAAAAAAAGAGAGCAAAAAAAAAAATGATGAAAAAATAATGAAAATAAAAAAAAAGATGAAAAGAAAATGGCAAAAGAAAAAAAGACGATAAAATTGCCAAGCAAGAACAAAGTCGTGTGATCAGACACCAAAAATGAAAGAAAAGGTGAGCGACCGCCATATCCAAAGAACCTCATTGATTCCTCAACCATTTCAAATTCCTTGTGAGGGATGAACACTCGTGTCGAGTTAACTAAACATAGGAATGGAGAACATCACGAAGGGGGTGGGTACAAATAATTTTGAGCCTAAAAATCCTTTGTTTTCTAAAAACCGTGAACCCGGCCAAATTACAACCCTTAAAAGTCCTAATTGAAGTAGGGTTTATTTTGAAAGCGCACTCCCAAGAGATAGCGTTTAACTGACTCCCAATGAAGCGAGACTCATATCCATGTTGGTATCGTACTTTTGCTTTATCTTCCATACACAAAAATCGAGGTTGTGTCAACTAGTGATTCGGTCACAAGAGGTCGCAACCTCATTTCATAAAAAGTTTTACAACTTCAAGACTAACATAGGCTTTGCATTAGAATTATCATTCTTAGAATTAACATTCTTTTGCATACAAAACATCTGCTTAAACATCAAAAATTTCAGGATGAGAATCAGTGAGTAACTTGATCATGTCAAAGTACAAGAGACTTGAGAACTCCGAGGAGGAAAAGCTAATCATCTCAAATTTTGACCATCAAGGGGCAAGTTATCCAAAGAACTCCGTTGGGCATGAACAGTTAATGCTTCCCTTGATTACCTTGAGGGGAAGAGTTTGAAGACTCCGTTGAGCGTGGTAAAGTTGTTTTCATGTTTGTTTGACTTCAAAACAATGGAAGCTTGAGGATTCTAGTAAGATGTACCTAATCAGGGGCAATTGAATCGAGGTTTCACCTCTCAAATTCAGCATATCTGGGGCAATCATGTCGATATATCTCCTCAAGCTTTGATCAATCTGGGGCAATCATGTCGAGGAATCTCTCTTAAGTTCAACCAATCTGGGGCAGTTACGTCGAGATTTGGTAAATCTCTCCAAGGATCCTTTGGGGCAAATTCCTCCATAAGTCACGAAGCTTGGGGCACAATTCTGAGTTTTTTGTCGCTCCATGACTATAGGAGTTTACTTCTCCTAGAAATTTGGTCTCTCCCCAAGCATAGAAGTTTATTTCTCCTGAGAGTTGTTCCATTTCTCCAACCTGGTGCCCTTATTCGGATACTCCCCAACATGGTGAATTGAGGGAATCTCCTCAAGTTGAAAATCTTCCAAGCAGTGGCACATGGTGAGAAGTCCGAAGTCATTCTACATTCTGGAAGGCAACAACAAGAGTGTGCTCTTACAAGTCAAAGTCCAATATCTTTTAGCACCTCTACATGGTCCTTAACGCCAAGGGTATTCTCCCTGGTGTTTACCTCACTAATGCCTTTATTTGGCATCCTGCATATAGTGTTCACTGCATATAACATTGCATCCTCAAAAGCGTAGCATATCCGTCAAAGCGGATCATTACGCCATAGAAAAATTCAAACATGCATACAGGGCATAAGCCAGATAATACAAACCAGCACTCAATCAAGACAACGATACTCCCCCACATAAAAAAAATTTGTCCTTACAAACTCCGATTGATATCTGCTACTCCATTACAAATCTCCTCCAGCCATGGTGCCGATACCTGGTGTCCTCAACCCCAAAAGAAATCTCCCCAATATGGATCGGATGCAATGTCTTTCTTCGTCAGAATCGTTGTCTCCGAGGTTATTTCCCGTGTCCCGCACGAAGATTAGAGTGCGAATGAGGGTGGGCATTCAACCCATTTCATTTTTCAATCGTTTGAATAATCATACTTGGTGTGTGGCGATTCGAACGATTGCCACTCTTGAAGAGTTACACCCCGCCTTTTGGCCTGAGGGATCAATGTAACTCTTATGCTTCGTCAGCATCAATATCCCCGTAATCCCCCGTGGTTACTGTCATCTTATTGCCGAGCCTAGTCGTCCCTAGTCTCCGTGATTCCTTCCCTCGTACGGGAAAATTTTTCAGATCCAACCCCCGTGTTGCCCATCCCTCGCCTCTCGTCCAGGCACACCATTTTCGAATCCAAATCTCAATCCCCAGTAAACCCATCTCCCAAGCTTCTCAAACACTCGTCTGTGTCATTCTTTCGATACTCGTCTGTATCTTCTTTTGATGCTCGTCTGTGTCATTCTTTCGATACTCGTCTGTATCTTCTTTTAACACTCGTCTGTGTCATTCTTTCGATACTCGTTTGTATCTCCTTTTGATGCTCGTATGTGTCATTCTTTCGATACTCGTCTGTATCTCCTTCTGATGCTCGTATGTGTCATTCTTTCGATACTCGTCTGTATCTCCTCTTGATGCTCGTATGTGTCATTCTTTCGATACTCGTATGTATCCTCTTCTTGATGCTCGTATGTGTCATTCCTTCGATACTCGTTTGTATCTCCTTTTGATGCTCGTATGTGTCATTCTTTCGATACTCGTCTGTATCTCCTTTTGATGCTCGTATGTGTCATTCTTTCGATACTCGTCTGTATCTCTTTTGATGCTCGTATGTGTCATTCTTTCGATACTCGTCTGTATCTCCTTTTGATGCTCGTATGTGTCATACTTTCGATACTCGTCTGTATCTCCTTTTGATGCTCGTATGTGTCATTCTTTCGATACTCGTCTGTATCTCCCTTTTGATGCTCGTATGTGTCATTCTTTCGATACTCGTCTGTATCTCCTTTTGATGCTCGTATGTGTCATTCTGTCGATACTCGTCTGTATCTCCTTTTGATGCTCGTATGTGTCATTCTTTCGATACTCGTCTGTATCTCTTTTTTGATGCTCGTATGTGTCATTCTTTCGATACTCGTCTGTATCTCCCTTTTGATGCTCGTATGTGTCATTCTGTCGATACTCGTCTGTATCTCCTTTAAAACACTTGTCTATCTTACCGTCCCACCAGACATACTTCTGCTCCGACCACTTCCATGTAGTAAACACTTCCTTTGAGAACCTTGTATTGGCACCTTGGGATACGTTACAAGCTATCACCATCCAACCATTGCTCACTGTAAATATTTCCACCAGAAAAGGCAAAAAAAAAAATTCTCTTTCCCCAGCAGATATCAAAAACAAAAATAAGGATAACATTTATACCATCTTCTCTTCAGGACAAATTTCTGGTACTTTGATATTTAATCTTCTTCCACCTCGAAGGTTCGAAAGGCTAGCGCCAATCTCACCTTCAGGTTTATGACGATTAAATAGGGGCAGCTGTCATACCCCAAATTTGTCCTACCCTTTATCTCTAACTGGCTTATACTTTCCATTTGATCTGCATACCATCATTAGGGCATTTGCATGACTTCGCATTCATTCATTAAATAAAACATGTACAAGCATGGGATCTAAGGTTTCACAATATCCAGAGTCTCTACACTATGCAAATTCATTCACTAGAGGTGTTCATTGTTCATGGATTAAAGTACTCTCTGTATGCTTGGGATTATCAGATAAGTCCAAAGGTTTGGGCCTTATGATCATCTGTGGGTTTTACTTGGGCTATTCATCAATTGCGGAGTGGCTTCATTATTGCTGTAATACAATTCCTTCTATTGGGCTTCACTCAAATTCTTTGAATTTGGACACGCCTTACTGATTGGGGATTGATGTTCACACCCTTGTGTTCGATTCTAAGTTTCACTTTGAATAGCTGTGTTGCAAGACATTCGCTTTGGATTCTGTGCAAGATTCTAGTTAAACATGGTGGACTTTGTACATCTTAATAAATTTGAAAAGCATACAATGAAAACTTTGATTTTTTTAGTCCAAGCAAACCATGGGAAATTTGCTTTTGGTACAAAGCCCATAGGATGTTGTCATGGGCTTTTATCTTTCATTCAAATTTAGCATGGAGTTCAAATAAATGAAGAGTCGGAATTCAAGTTCTACAAATGAAGAAGATTCTTTTTCATACACAAAATCATCGAATTACATGGATGGTGTCACTTGAAACACAAGAAAAGTCATTAAAAGAAAACCCTTTACAAAATTCAGAAACCAATTTCAAAATACAAATACATTCGACCGTTCCAATCCCACCAAAGTATCCTTACATCTTCACAAAATTTAAAGACACAATGATGGAAGCCTATTCTAAACCATGTCTTTAGTTCAAAACCATCCTCAGTTTCATCACTCCTATCCACACCATGTCATGCCCCTCGATACGCCTTTCAAATCACATCCGAACCTGTCAAAGAAAACAAGAACAGATCTAAATCAAATTCAACAGTCAGTAACTAATTATAGTTACAATCTCAAACCAGTCCCTGCACCATACCAATACATTCAAACCTACATAAACAGAGTTGCAAGTCACCATACATATACTCATCAATCAAACATTCAAACACAAATAGTTTCACACACCAAAACAGAGGCACCCTCAACACCTGAACATAATGTAAATCCTGCTTTCATTCGCATCAGTATCACACCATACATCTTTCCAATCAGCATTCCAAAACCAAATAATTGCCTCTGTCCAATACCACTTTCATACATTTCCAAGACATATCAACCATATCCACACTACATTCATACATATACATCCCTGCCAAAATTTTGCAATACAAATCATCACAAACCAATACAATCCACATCAGTTTCAAACCACACATACACATTACAAGTAAAACCACATAACACTATATCAGGTCCATAAGAAATTCAAAACAGAACCATCATTCACATAACAGAAAAAAAGACAGAATTTCATCAATCTTCAACTAACATTTCAGCCTTCCTTTTTAACTAGCAGTGACAAATTCCATGACAAAGTCAATACATACACATTCAGTCCCGCATACAGAAAAGATTCACATATCGTAGCCAATTCGCTCACTTTCAATCCGATCCAAACAGCTGCTAACCGAACTTGCGCTTAAGCCAAAAGAATTCAAATAAACCACCTGCATCAGAATTTGGCACCTCCTGGTTTTGAAGACTCTAAGTCTCCAGAACATGTTTTCAAACTTAAGAAGTCATTGTATGGATTGAAGCAAGCTCCTAGAGCTTGGTATGAGAGATTAAGTTCTTTCCTTCTGGACAATGGTTTCACTAGAGGACAAGTGAATACGACTCTCTTCTGTAAAACATCTAAGAAGGACATTTTAATTTGTCAAATTTATGTTGATGATATTATTTTTGGAGCATCTAATGCTTCACTTGGAAAGGAGTTTGCTAAGTCTATGCAGGCTGAATTTGAAATGAGTATGATGGGAGAACTCAAGTATTTTCTGGGAATTCAAATCAATCAAACTTCTGATGGAACATATGTTCATCAAACAAAGTATGTGAAAGAACTTCTGAAGAAGTTTAATCTTTCTGAAAGCAAAGAAGCCAAAACTCCTATGCATCCAACGTGTGTTCTAGATAAGGATGAGGTAAGTAAGAAGGTAGATCAGAAGTTGTACAGAGGTATGATTGGATCTCTTCTATATTTAACTGCTTCTAGACCTGGCATTCTATTCAGTGTTTGTTTGTGCGCTAGATTCCAATCAGATCCTAGAGAATCTCACTTAACTGCTGTTAAGAGAATTCTGAGGTATCTGAAAGGTACTACTAATGTTGGTTTAGTCTACAGAAGATCTAAAGAATACAACTTAGTAGGATTTTGTGATGCTGACTATGCTGGAGACAGAATTGAAAGGAAGAGTACTTCTGGAAGTTGTCAATTTCTAGGAAGTCACCTGATCTCCTGGTACAGCAAGAAGCAAGCTACCATTGCCCTCTCAACAACAGAAGCAGAATATGTTGTTGCTGCTGGTTGTAGCACACAAATGCTCTAGATGAAGAGTCAGCTAGAAGATTATCAAATATATGAGAGTAACATTCCTATCTTCTGTGATAATACTTCTGCCATATGTTTATCAAAGAATCATATCTTACATTCAAAAGCTAAACATATTGAGATTAAACATCATTTTATTAGGGACTATGTTTAGAAGGGTGTTCTCTCTTTAAACTTTGTGGATACAGACCATCAATGGGATGATATCTTTACAAAACCCCTTGCTAAAGATAGGTTTAAGTTTATTCTGAAGAATATCAGTATGGATTTATGCCCAGAATGAGAAGATGAGAAGATCTTATGTATGGCTATACTCTGAAATGTGTTGGGACTATGTGTTTATAAGAAGTTCTGATAATGATCAATTAGAAGTTCTGATTCTGTTATTTCTAACGTTTCATTATCTAAGTTGATTCAGAATCTCTTTTAAAGCAAAACAGCTGTCACCAATCTTTCCAGAAAATGAACACGTGTTCACTATTTTTGGACAAGCATGCGTGCAGTTGAGGAGACGCCGCCCTAGGTAACTGTGCAAATCATTTCATTTTGTCACTTTATCTCACCTAACGTCATATCTCATTAAATGCAAATTGATGCCATGTTTTTCTGTAATCATTTCACTTAAACCATATTGCAGTTATTATTTTCTTTTACCCAATCTTTTAAATACCTCTCTTCATCTTCATTTCATCTTTTTCACTCTCTCTCTTCATTCGTCCCTCATTTTTTGCATTCATCACATAAACCCTAGCTTGTGTCTGCAACCTTGCATTTCACCATGAATCCTTCATCAAACACTTCAAACCAAGCAGAAATGTCTTCCACTCAACTGGTTTTTAACAAGCATGGGTATGCTCCATTGAAGACATGTTCCATTCCTACATTAAAAATGGAAGTTCTTTGTGAGTCTTCGATGGATTTTGAGAATCTGAAAGCACATGGTTTCAAACCTGACGCAAAGATAATGGCACAAGGGTGGTCAAACTATCTTGATAGATTGGTTGGACCAATTTATCCGGCTCTTGTGAAAGATTTCTGGGTTCATGCAACGGTTACTCCAACTGCAATCATCTCCTTCGTGTTAGGGCATGAAGTTGTGATAACTGAGAAGTTGATCAGGAAGATGTACAACTTGGATGATGAAGAAGGATGCACTGGTCCTCTTCATGCCAGAGTTAGTTGGCTACAGGTTGAAAGACAAATATCGTATGCTACTGGTATTGAATCTCATAAAACTGGTACATTGAGGGCGTTCTATCAAGTTTGGGCTGAGATTATTCTAGGTTCTCTCCATCACAGAAGAAGATCGTTCTCCTCCTCTCACATTAGTCCTGATCACAAATACACTCTTTTCTGCATTGGAAGAAGAATTGAACTCAACATCTCCAACATTCTTTTTCAGAATCTGAAGATGGCTATTGAAGAGTCAAGAGATGAAGAACGTGAGAAGTATCCTCATCTTCCAAGAAATGCTATTCCTTTCGCCAGAATGATTTCAGACATTCTGATAGAAAGTGATTTGATGGACTCGTTAAGGACTATTGGAACGTCCAAATTCTTTGGAGTCATACAAGGTCATGTCTTCAATGGTCTTGATCTGCTAAGATTGCAACTTATCAGGGAGCTAACTTTTGTTCCTGTAATCTTCCCAGATATTCTGACCCGAAGAATTCCGGTTGAAGGCTTTGCTACCGTGTTCCAAGCAGAACTTCACAAGGTTGTTAAGCATTACTTGAAAGCTTCTGTAAGAACTCAATCTTCTGTTGATCCTGCGTGGATTCGTGGAAGAGTGCTTCCTTCTCTGGCTGACCTTCAGAAGAAGGATCAGAAGAAGCAAGAAGCAAGGCTGAAGAGAAAGGCTCAAGAAGAAGAAGCTAAGAAAGCCAAGAAGCAAAGGGTCACCTTTGATCCTGTCAAAGTAAACTCCCAAGAATATCAAAATCAGCGCATCAGGGAATCTTTCCGTACAAAAAGTACTACAAATTTTCCCAGGCAAGTATACCAACCACCTCCTCCTGAACCTCAGTCTTCTATCCAACCTCCTCCTTCTGAACCTCACAACACATTCACCATTCCAAATCCTCCTCAACCATCTCTTTCTACACCTGTTTTGAACCCCACTCCACTAAATGTCTATCCTCCCACACCCACTGATATACCATCCTCATCAACCATCTCCATAGATATTCCATCTTCTTCAACCACAGCAGTTCCACCTTCTCTATCTCATCCCTTTCCTACCAGAAAATCCAACCCATACTGCCTTCTCTACCTTGACTACAAATTCACCTTCAATCCTCCTGAACCTGAACCTCATATCTACCTGGAGTTGTTCAGACATGAAGTTATCAGTAGGCTGGATCTCTTGAAAGATGCCTTCTTCAATGACATTGATGATGCTTCTACTAGAAATCTTTGGAGAAGTTTTTGCCAAGATTTTTAGGTTGGAGCCATGGCTGTTCAGAAGAGACTAGTGGCTGCTGCACCTGGTTATGCTGGATATCTTCTTGAAGTTGATGATGGTGTATATTATCATCCCATCAGAAACAGGAGAGTTATTGAGGAGAAGATGTTCGTTGATGAGTTGCTGGACAATCCTTGTAGGGATACTGTAGTCTGGAGACCTAAGTATCCAGTTCTGACTGGAGACTTCAAGTCATTATTTGACTTTCTGAGGGAAAATCCTTCTGAGGAAGACCCCAATTTGGTCATTCCAGAAGTTGTTGACCCACCAGAAGTTGAAGGTCCTTCTGCTCCAAGGAATCTTGCTGCTATTCTTCAAGCTCTTGAGAATGGAGATTCTGATCTTCCTGCTCCTGAGTATGAAGAAGATGCTTTGATGGAAGAAGCTGATGCTGAAGATCATCCTGCTGAGACTATTCCTGTTGAGGAAAATCATGATGATGATCTGACAATGGAAGTTGCTGCTGAGATTGCTATTCCTCTTAACAGAAGTTGTGAAGCTTCTTCTGGTGAACCCTCTCTTCTGGTGAAGACTCTAGAGGTTATTCAGAAGAATCAAGCTGAGCTAGCTTCTCGTATGGACAAGCAAGAAGACACCAATGCTGAGTTTTGCTCTTTCATGGAGAGACAGACTGAGAGCAATGCTGGGATTCATGACATGCTGGCCAAGATTATGTCTAAGCTAGGGTCGTCTTAGTCCTTTGTGTCTTAGTTGTTTTTCTTTGTTTCTTGCATCTGTCTTCTATGCATCTTCCTTGTACCTTCTGATAATTCTCTTTTGCAATCAATGAAAATTATCCTTCTTTTCTCTCATATTGTTTTGTTTTTCATCTGAATCTTTTGTGTTTTTGATGTTATGACAAAAAGGGGGAGAAAACTGTGATAAATGATCTGATTTATTTTATCAGTTGCTGGGAGAAAGTCTCCACATTTCTAACAGAATGTGCAAGTTCTATGTCTTTGAGTGTTTTGCAGGAAGTGAAGATATTCTTAAAAGCTCAACATGAGAAGCAAAGACATGGGGAAAAGCAATTCTGTATGGAATCAAGCTCATGGAAATTGAAGCAAGCTGAGTGCTATGAAGCTTCAAGATCAGAAGCAAGAAGGAAGAATGTTATGATATTCTGATGATAGAATATGCTCTAACTCGTTCTTATTTCTTATATGTTCTGATGCATGTTTTAGTTCTAAATATGCTCTGAAACATTATTGTTTTTGCTCTGATACATATTATATGTTCTGATACATATATTATGTTCTGATTCATTCATGCTCTGACTTTTGTCATTAAGTTTGTTTTGTAACATTTCAGGATGTAGAGATGCTCTGATGATGCTCTGATACATTCAACAATGTTCTGATACAATCTAGCATGCAATGATTCAAGAAGAAATTCAAGCTCTGAAGCTCTCCTATGGAAGCAAGAATCAGAAGCTATGAATGATCTGAAGATCTAAGCATATGTGATCATCTCAACTGAAATGGAAAATACTCAGGGAAGTCCTTTATTTATAAATTTCTTCCAGTATTTATTTCAGGGGGAGATTATTCATCTCAGGGGGAGATTGTTAATCTCTGGGGGAGACATATTCACACACTATGTTTATATGCTTATGCTATAACTGTGTAATTGTCTTCAGCCGTCTGATATTCTGATTGCAAATTCATATCATTTATATATGTTTTTGTCATCATCAAAAAGGGGGAGATTGTTAGAACAAGATTTGTTCTGATCAATATTCTTAGTTTTGATGATAACAATGTATATGAATTTTGTATGAGATAATGTGGTACTCTAATACTCTGCAATTTCCATTTCAGGAATTATATAAAGAGTATGCACAAAATCAGCGCAAGGAGCACTGACTCAGAAGGTTCAGCATGCAACATCAGAACATGGTATGGCAAGACATCAGAAGATGGTCAAGCAGAATCAGAACATGGTCTATGGAAGCATCAGAAGGACTTGAGATCAAAAGCAGAAGCACTGAAGTTCTCATGGTATCACGCTCAGAAGCACTTCAAGGTCAGAAGACAAGAAGATGCACTGCACCAAGTTGTTTGACTCTGATGATATTCAAACGTTGTTTACACAAACATCAGATCAGAAGCAAGTACAAGATGGCAGGCTACACTGACTGACAAAAGGAACGTTAGAAGCTATTAAAGGCAACGTCAGTAGACACAGCGAAAGCAAGGCTCGAGGTAGTTGACAAAAGAGTGAAACATTAAATGCAATGCTGTACGGAATACGCAAAGCATTAAATGCTCCCAACGGTCATCTTCTCAAACGCCTATAAATATGAACTTCTGATGAGAAGCAAGGTTAGGAACTTTGAACACAACACTTGCGCAAATATACAGAAACACTGTCAAATTCAAAAAGCTCTCAAACTTCATCTTCAACCTCACTACATTGCTGTTGTAATATATTAGTGAGATTAAGCTTAAACTTAAGAGAAAATCACAATTGTGATAATAGCTTTATAAGAAGCATTGTAACTCTTAAACGAATTTGTTTACATTAAGTTGTAAGAACTAGAGTGATTAGGTTGTTGATCAGAATACTCTAGAAAGTCTTAGAGGGTATCTAAGCAGTTTGTTCCTAGAGTGATCAGTATACTCTAGAAGAATTAGAAGTTGTCTAAGTGGAAAACCATTGTAATCTTGTGTGATTAGTGGATTAAATCCTCAGGTGAGGTAAATCACTCCAAGGGGGTGGACTGGAGTAGTTTAGTTAACAACGAACCAGGATAAAAATCATTGTGCAAATTGTTTTTATCTCACAAGTTTTAAAGCTACACTTATTCAACCCCCCCTTCTAAGTGTTTTTCTATCCTTCAATATTTTATTTTATTTTTTTTTTAATTCTCACAACCTATTTTAAATGGTTATTGACTAAGGGGTGCATGCGAAGAAAAAGGGGTGTGATTAAAAATTCATTAGGCTGAATCTTGAAATGTTTGGCCCATCTATTTTAGGGTTTTTGTCAATTTTACAAATTATTTAATCATGAATTAAATATTTCTAACCTATTTTGGTCATTTGGGTTAAGTATCATTTAGATAATTATTAATATGTAACTTTAGATTATATTTGAGTTATTAATATTAGGCTAATTGTTAGGTTAACTAATATAAATATTATTATTAGGTTTAGTTTTTTATTATTATTATTATTATTATTATTTATTGAGTTAATTAACTGGATTGGGTTATTGGGCCACGGATCATTGGGCCAGGCGTACGAATCAGGGGGTGGACCGGGTCAAACTGACCCGGATCCTGTTCATCATCTCCCTCGTGAAACCCTAGCGCAGCCCCTGCAAACATACACAAACCCTAATCTAAGCAATTTTCAGGCCCATGAACTTCAATCAAATCTCACCAAAATCTCAATCAAAATCAAGATGCAAATCTTTTACAATCTGAATCAAATAACAAAAATTGGAATCAAATCTTAACAAATTGAAATCAAATAATTTTCATTACAAATCAATCTAATATTACATTGAATCTGAAAATCAATCAAATCCTAAAACTAATTGAATCTAACAATCTAAAATTTCCTAAACGATTTAAACCCTAATGGTATAAATCTAAAGAGAAAATTAGATGAGAAGAAAAGAAAAGGAGGATTCGGGGAGAGTACTTGAGAACGTCGTGAACACGGGCCTTCATCTTCACCTGCAAACACACAGAGTAGAAGGGATTAGAAGACAGAGTGGAGCTTACACGTTCCAGAAGACAAGAAAAAAAGGTAACCCAATCTGAAACTTAGCTTTAGGTCTTGATCACCGATGTCGATTTGCTTGTGTGTGTTCTGTTTTTGTTGAAATTTGGGGGTTAGGGTTTGTTTGGCGTTAGGGTTCATGGTGTTTAGGGTTAGGGTTTATGCTCATCTGGGTATTAGATATGAAGGTGTGGGGTGGGGAACGATGAAGATTCATCGGAATCTTCATCGGAGAACTTGGGAGGGTGGTGTTTCATGGCGGGGCACGGTGGTTTTCTGGGTTCTTATTGGTGAGATGGAAGAGAGAATTGAGAGCATGGGAGGAAGAGAGAAGTTAGAGAGAGAAACGAGAAAGGAAAAAGAGAGGGGATCGGAGAAAAGGCCCATTTTGTATTCGTCTATGCCTCACAGGATGATGACAAGTGGCCCTCCCATGGCCACTTTTCTGTGCCACTGAACATGATTCAGTCACCATCCGTTCCATGGCCTTTCACTTCACATTGCATGCAGACCGTCAGATTGTTCTTGTTTGGATCTGAAGCCATCAAATCTAGATCCAACAATCAGGATTCTGCAGGCATACCTTAACTCCATACGCACGCGTGTACCATGTCTCACGGATCCCTTAAGTTTGAATGGGCCAGCCCAATTGCTATTTACACACCCTGGAATTGCTACCCTAGCCAATAATGCACCCCTTGCGTGAATAAAAATAAAATTAATTCTATTTATTAATGTTAACTGTTAAATTTGGTTTTTATGACTTTTCTTCGATTCGATTATACTTATTAATCGCATTGGTGAAGAGCGTATTTAATAAAAAATAATAACAATAAGATTAATGCTTGTTCTACTCAATTATTTTTAAAAGCTTATTTGTTAACCGTTTTAATCGAACCAATCGATTGCGATGGTTAATGATAAATTTTTTATTTAAACTTCAAAATAACTTATACGAAACAATTCAAATCATTTATTTAAAAATACATTTATTTTTGCTAAAGGGTTTTAACCATTCTATTGGTTACGATGATTAGCATTTCCTTTTTATCAATTCGTTATTATTTTTAATCAAATCTATTGATTGTGAGGAGTAACGATAAATTAATAATTTAATTTTAAAATACACTTATGTGCTAATAGTGATAATCGAATCTATCGATTAAAGTAGTTAGCAATTCCTATCAATCTGTTAATTATGGTGATTAAATCTATTAATCATCGCGATTAATAGAACAAATTAAAATCAGGGTTGTACGCTACATTTAAAACACTTTTTCATCTTCAAACTACGGATTTTCAAAAACTTCGATAAGGTAACTCATAATACCTTCAAATACATTTATATCAATTCTAAGGCGTACAATCCTCCCCCAAACTACGTAGACTCTGATCTTCCATAAGGAGGTATGTAGGCACTTGGATAACCAAGGCGAGTCCCCTTCCCTAAAATCTCAATTCATTCAAATCTCACTTTTCTCCCTATTCATTTCCTTAGCTATAAACCTTAACACTTTTAGCCATAAACCTTTTCCTTAAACTCAAAACCTTAGGAAAGGGTTAAGGGTGCCTAACACCTTCCCTTGACCTGATTATAATAACTTACCCAGAATTCTCTTAACTGCATAGGGTTTCCTATTTGCCCTGGTAGAATAGGTGGCGACTCTAAAAAGCTAAATTTTTAGGGCAGGTTGCTACACAATGTTCATGATGCATGTAATGAATGAGATGAAGTCCTCAAAATAAATGAGGAACTTTGTATGTTATGCATGAATTAGAACTATATGCAACGTATATGTTATATGTATGATGTATGACTATGATTTATGCTGCTTAGAGGGTTTTTGAGAGATTGAAACTTTGTAGTAATTGGATCCTGATGCTTGATCTTGTATTGAAGATGTACAGTTGGGGATTTCCGTTCTTTCTTGGGGATGAGAACAGTTTGATTTATTGATCCTTGATGCATCCTGACTGGAGATAAGAGAGATAAATAGACCCTGTTGGAGGAGGGATTGAAGAAAGCTATTTGAGGAATACACTGTGGAGATAGGATCTTGTGAAACCGGCTCCGTGGGAAGACATGGGTGCTTTGAACATTGCCCCCAGTGTTTATAGTGACTTCCATTCCTGGGCTTGTGTTGATTGGATACACCAATGAGTATTGATCGAAGTTTCAAACAGGCCTTGCCTAGCTTTGCCCCTTCTAGTAGGGAATTTGAGATACTTGCCTCGTGAGGGCCTTCTGAGATGTGTACTATGGGTGATGCCCCTAGTAATCATAGACTTAGGAAAATGCCCCTGATTGTTCGATGCTCCTGAAAGATTCTTTGAATCTTGACTTGATTACCCTAGATTGATTGGACAAAGCATGTCATGCCCCTTGTATCCGTTGACCTCTCATTGAGTCAGGTGCAAGAGATGTTGCTGCTGAGGTGGTTTCGTTTGTCGGGATGACTTTTAGTTATTAACCGTGCCCTGTGTAGGTTCTTCCTAATGCTAACACTTGAAATTACGTAGCAGAATATGTTTAATAATGAATCCATGAGATGCAATGCATACGTCTGTCTTGAGTTTCTTGAAAAACATTAAACACGAGTTGTAAAAGCATGATATTTGTAAAAACATGATATCAACTCAGCATTTATGGCAAACCTTAAGGAGTCAGGGTACCCTTTTGGTGACAGTATGATTTCGAACTAACCATGCTTCAGTTAGGACTTTCAAGGGTTGTAACGTGGCTTGGTTCACGGTTTTAAGAAACAAAGGATAACGGCTCAAAGTTTAATTGTACCCATCCCGATCTTCATGATGTTCTTCGATCCTATGCTCAGTTAACTTTTCGTTTAAGTCCTAGAAGAACTTGAAGTTGTAACATTGATATTTGGTGATGGTTAAAGCACCGTCAGTTTATTCGGACAGACAGTCATCTTTTTTGTAATGTTTTTTTTTGTCGAGGATTTGTAGTGACTTCTTTTGTTTTGACTTTGTTGTCCCTAACTTTTGCCTGAACTGTTTATTTTGAGATTACAGTCAGTAGGATATTTCGATTTTCGATAAGTCTCCTTCATAGGTTTTGACTTAACAGTTCTTTTTCCTTTTGATAGAGGTTGACTGTATGACTTAGCGGTTATAGGAAACCATCAATATTCGTGTAAAAGCGTATTGGCATGACTGAGTTAACTGAGTAACTACCCTGCCCCAGGTTATGATTAAGGGTATCAATTTGCACGTGAAAGAAAACTTCTACTTCGTAGGCTCAAAGGGGTTGACGAGGGATTAACATCCTTATATCTCCACTGTTTAGGAATTGAAACAATGTCTGTACATCGTCAGCATAGTCTGTTCAAAAGCATACGGTATGAAGCTGCGGTATCGTTTTCGTCATCCAACCTCAAAAGGCATACAACTTTAGCAGGAGTCGAATATCACAAAACATAAATAAAGTAAAGACGCAGCTTGAATGAGTGATAGTGAAATAATTAATTCAATACAAACATATGCAATGCACTAATGATGATTATTAAAACAAATAATGTCTATCATAAGTCAAACGTTTAAACAAACAGAAAAGAAATTGCAAATGAATGTAAAACTAATGATCTGAAAGTCCATCCTTCTAGCCATCCACAGCATTATCAATCTTGTTGTGATTGGGCATGGGAGCAGTGATCACGTTAGGGGTTACAGGAGGGTCAAACTCAATTTCCCGAGCATCAATCATACCTTGGATCTTGTTCCTCAATGTCCAGCAACTATTCGTATCGTGACCAGGGCTATCGAAGTGATATGCACACCTCACATTTGGATTATAGCCACGAGCAAAAGTACTAGGATTCTTAGGGGGATCCTTTAAAGTGATCAATTCTGACTTCAATAGGTGCTGCAATGCCCGAGCCGGTGACATATTGATCTTTGTGAACTGACGCCGAGGCGTGTCTTGCTTGTTTTGACGACCTTGTTGAGGCGCCGGTGTGGAGATCCGAACTCCCCTAACAGATTGGTAATGGTTACTCCTTTCCCATTGAAATGCTTCTTTGTAACACCTGAGGGTGTAACAACTTGAATCTTACCACTTCGGATGCCATTCTCGACACGTTCCCTAGTAAGTATTAGCTCAGTGAACTCAAACGATGAACTTCCCAACAAATGACTATAGAAAGGACCAGTCAGCATGCTCATAAACATATCAACCAACTCTCTATCAGCCAACGAGGGTTGAACTCTGCCAGCCAAGTCTCTCCATTTTTAGCATACTCTTTGAAGCTTTCCTTGGAGCCCATAGACATGCTTTGCAGTTGCATGCGGGTCGGCGCGAGATCAGCATTGTATTGGTATTGCTTGTAGAAAGCAACAACCAAGTCTTCCCAGGTATGAATGTTAGTACCCTCGAGTTGATAATACCATTCCAGTTGTGTTCCAGTTAAACTTTCTTGGAAGAAGTGAATCCACAGCTTCTTGTCAGCAGTATGAGGCTGAATCTTCCTGACATAGGATGTCAAATGCAACTTGGGACAGGAAACTCCGTCATACTTAGAAAAGGTAGGAGTCTTGAACTTTGGAGGGATAACGACTCCAGAGATGAGCCCTAGTTCCTCAAAATCCAGCCCGGGTACCTTCTGAATTTCCATGGCTTTCATGCGTTATTCCAGCAGCTTGTATTTGTCATCAGGATGTTCGTCCTCATAGTAGTAGTCCTCTTCTTCCTCAAAGGGCTTGACAGAATCCTGGTTGCTTTTCGCATCAGTTTTGACACTAGCATCATCGTCTTGTTCATCGTCGTCCTCTTTAGAAACCTTAACTTCTTCAGCTTTCTTAAGTGGGCCTCGGAATCTTCTTCCCATATTAAGGACACCCACAAATCTTTTGGACTTCTTATCCTTCTTGGTCAAGAGAGTTTTCAGCTCGCCTTGCCCCTTGGACAAGTTCAGAATCAAAGCTTGGAACTGGGTATTCTGAGCCTGAAGGTCTTTGACTGATTGTTTGAGATCCATTTCTGCAGAAATAAACAGCGATGGAAGATGAGAAACCTGTGGTAGAAACCTGTGATGCAATGTTATGATATGCAAATGCAATGCTTTCAAGGATCTTTAGGAAATTTACTTTGCGACATTAGATTGTAGCTTTGCTGAAGAACGTTCATTTTTTGTCTTTGAACGTCCCTCTTTGAGAATCAAGCTCACCATATCTAGTGGATCATCGCCTCTGATTCGGGATACCTTTGAATTTGAAAGTATATGGCTAGAGGAAAATAAATCCTCTTTCCCCTTGATGGGCATTGTGTCTCTGAATTGGAAGGCATATGGCCAGAGGAAAATAAATCCTCTTGCCCCTAGATAAGAGTTCAGTCCTTGATAAGAGCACCTGAAATTGTGCGCCCTAAATTCATAAGATCCTTGAAAGGGTTAGTTAATATGCTATGTTATGATGTCATGATGTCATGCAAACGTAATGCGATAGGCAAAGCATAAGGTAGTAGGGACAAGTATGTCCTACAATCAAAACCTGCAAGGAAATCAAAGGGTTAGCAGCACACACAAGCAAGTCACACAAGTGTCCTTAGGTTTGGCTTGCATGGAGTTTGATCAGGTGAGATACCCTTCCCCAAAGGTACTTCTAAGGATAAGGATGAAAATCGCAACAGGTTCTACAAAGTTACCCAGAATTGTCAGTCCTTCTAAAGCACCCTCGAACATGATACATACATACCATGCAATGATACTTTGAGAAAAAACCTATCTGAGCTGTAGTATCGGGTAGCGACTATGCCCTCAACATACATCAAGAGTAGTCCCCCCACTACGTTCCTAAAGGCCAAGATGGGTTAAAGGTAACTAAAGGTCCTTAAGTTTCGACTCACCCACAGATATCCACACGAACCTCCCTCATACAAGAGAAGCATGCAAACACCCATAGAGGCCTAACTTAAGCGTGAACTCTCATATTGACCAATCCTCCACATACATGAAGGAGGTTGCCATGACTATGCCACTTCCTATCTCAAGGTGCACTCGAATCCGGGTATAGGATTCATCTTCCATTCAATTCCCAAAACAACCCTGAAAAAATAAAGCAAGCAAAAAAAACATTAAGTGATCCTAAACTTTAAGGTAACCCCTCTTTTATAAATACCCAGCAGAGTCGCCAGTTCTGTAATACGGTGGGAGAACTGACCCTTTTTTGAAATGTTGCGGATAGCAAGAGTCACCGCCGACTTTTATTTTATCCAATTGGGAAAGGCTAAAAGAACAGGAAATACCTTTTTGAAAGAGATTGAGTTCAGGGGGTAGGTTATACAAAGGAAAGGTATAAGCACCCTTTGTATCCATGGTTATCCATGGGCTCTTAATTTCTTAGCTCACTTTGTGTTCGAAAATGTTTGAAGTGTAGTGTGTGAATAGGAAAAGACTTTGTTTAAGGACTTTAGCTTGTAAATAAGCATATCCTTTTGGAAATTGTTTTGAAAAGGAGGTGTGAAAAGTAATTTGAATTTGTTTGAATTGAGCAAGCAATAAAGAACTACCTACCCTAAGTTTAATGTGTTTCTTGTTCTTTAAGTCTTTAAGGGAAAGAGACTATCCGCACCATTAGTTAGTGGGAAGTCTTTTCATTGGATGTGCGGGTCATCGACGAAATATCGTTCTCCATAAAACTGTCCCTACCATGTAGAGGGTAGGTAGTTTTAGGGAATGATAGAATAGTCATTCTTAGGCAACCGGCGAGGATACCTTAGCAATTGGGACAATCATCATTTACCGAGGCAACATCGAGGGACAAGATCATTTTTCTGTTAGGCAACTTCGAAGGGACTATGACCTTATGATGATTTATGAACTGAGAGCGACATTTTGCTTTAGGTATCCTCGTATTCGAGGGACTTGACTATTTTAAAATTTGTAAAGCAACAAGCAACAAAAGAGATTACCCTAAAGGTGTGTGTGTGTGGCACAATCAGGTGCTCAATATCAAAATATTTTATCTTGTAATTAGAGTGATACTAGGTTAATTTTAGCAAGGCTTGCACTCCCTAGGATTACTAATCACAGCAGAAAAATAAACAGAATTAAAGATCCTATGCTATTACAATAAACACTTGTAGGGCAGAAAAATAAAGGCAGGAAAGTAAACCTAAACTATTACAATAAAACCATGCGCCCTATACATAGTTTCTAGAATTTAAATGGCAGAAATTAAAATAAATTAAAATAAAGGAAAATAATTTAAATAAATTAAAATAAAGGCAAATAATTTAAATAAAAAAACGAAATTTAAATAAAATAGATAATTAAAATTAAAGGCATGCGACAATCAAGGGAGTATGAGGTGAGAAGAGAATTGCGCTTGAAGAAATTCAATGTTTGATTACAAAAGGGTAAACCTATACCTACGGTTAATTGGCAACCTACCTTAAGGTTTTTAGGGTTATCTATGATTTTTTTGAGTTGAGGGTAAACTTGATAAAAACCTAAAATTAAATTCATTAACCTAAGATTAATTATTAAACCTTAAATTAGTTAAAATTATTAAACCTAAATTAAAATTTAAATAAACCTAATTTAATTAATTAATTATTTAACCTAAACTAAATTAACAAACCTAATTTAAACTAAACTTAATTAAAACTAAAGTTAATTTGTTAACTAATTTAATTATTAAATTAAAAGGCTAATTCTATTAATTAAAAAAACTAATTAACTTAATTAAACTAAAAAATTAATTTGTTTTTTAAAAAAAGAGTTTTAAGTTTTTAGAAAAGAAAATAATTAAGTGAGAAAGAAAAGAAAAAAAACAAAAGAAAGGGGAAGCAAAAAGCATAACATAAATAAATAATAATAAAAAACCTGGGCGCTACGATCCTGTGAGTGAGTCTCCTTCCAGTACACCATGGAGAAGCACTCGTAGGCCTTCAGATCAATGCTCACGTAGATCCAACGATGATGACATGAGGGTACAAGGGGAGGATACACATGCCAAGCGTGCAGAATTTGTCAAGAATTTGAAAGAAAAATAATGTTGCAAAAATACATCACTTGGTGTAAGGATCGAACCTGCGCCTTTGAAGTACCGCCTCCTTGTGTCTGGCCAACTGGGTCATTCGTTTTTGTTGATTAATGAGTGAGCACCAACAAATAAATATAAAAACTACATGCCAATGGTGAAAGTCAAACGCCTAATGTAGACCAGCCATTCAGGGAGAGAGAGAAATCAGAAAAGTTTGACTGGCCAATTACAATATGAGAGAGACGGACTTGTTGGATCAGCGAATGACAAGACGCCACGCCTATAGTTAGTTTTCCAAACCACCGTGCATGGTGGTTACCACCGTCTTCTCTGATTACTCCCCAAACGTCGACCTGCACAAATCAACAATAATAGAGACCAAAGCAACCGAGATACACTAAATTGGATGATGCGAATCCAATGGCATGGTTAGTTTTTGATAATAATACTTGTAAGTGCAAAAACGAAGAGGGGAGATCTTGATGCCCTAACAATGGCAATTGTTCATTCTTACGCCTAAACTCATGAACGATGATTCAAAACAGTTCTAAATTCCCCCATGAACCTAAATATACGCATCTAATTCATTTATAGACCATGTATGGAGATTTTGAAATTCAAGCATCTTACCAAAACGGTGCAATCGAGGGAGGGCCTTCTGGTGTGTTGCAAGCTTCAAGAATGATTGAGAATTGCTCCAGGCATCTTCAGGACTGGAATAGGATCTATGGAGTGGGCTGAAAGTAACTGTGAAAAGAGTTTCTTCGTGCCCTAGTTCTTTCATAATTTTGTGAGCTTTGAACGTGTTCTTCTAGACTAGGATTCGTACTCCTTCCAATCTGAAAGCATAAGGCATATATAGAGGAGTAAATTAGGTTTAGAATTGGGCTTGGATACTAAGTTATGGAATGACATGGAAACTTGATAATCTTATGTGTAATTCTTTCTAAAATTGGCCTTTCTCATTCATAATCAAGCTCCCACGAGTTTGGACCTCCATGTGATGTTATTTGGGCCCTTGGATGATTAAAAGTGAAGCCCCATGATTTAATTCATATATCTTGTATTTTATTTAATTTATTAGGTTTTTAATTGATTAAAATTCATATAAATATAAATAAGAGTGAAAAAAAATATGAAGATGGGTTTAAAAGGTCCTTATTTAGGTCATGGATGTGTTTGAACCCCAAAACCAAGGCCCACTAATCCAAAAACACAAAATTGTGCAATTAGGGCTTTGTGCCTTTCTTGAATTCTGTCCAGCTTCTGAGCCTCATATCTCCCTTAATTTTGATCATATGAATGCATTCTAGGACTTTTTAGAAAGCGCAAGATGTCCTTTAAAACATCCTTTTGGTTTCATCTCAACTGGGTCCTCCATGCTCAAGTTATGAGCTTTGACCCAAAAGGTGTTTTTGTTGACTTTTTGGAGGACCTATAATCTCTTTGACCATATCTTTCAAATGATGCATTTCCTGAACTTGGACCCAACATTAAAGTTGTAGAGAATTGAATTTCCTTGAGAATGTGATTTGGTTGGGAAATTTCTGATAAAGTATGAGAGAGATATGATTAGTCAAAGTTGGGTTAACTTTCTCCTTAAAACCCTAATTTAGAAACTTTATCTTTTGATGATTTTGGATCCTTTTCCTGATGATTCATGATCAATACTTGATCAAATGATGAATGTGACTTCAAAATGTTGATGTTGACCAAAAATTAGGAATTTTGACTGTGATTTGACCATAGTTGACTTTTAGATTAAAGTAGTCGATTGTTGACCATTTGAGCAGTTGATTGAGAAATCTTGTGAATCAAAGCTTGGAACTTGGCATGAGAATTCTATGAAGCATATGAGAGCCATGAAATCTACTTGAGGTGTTAGAACCTGATTTTACTTTGAGAGGAGCAAAACCCTAGTTGTGGGTTGATTGCTTAGGAGAGAAGTAGGTGTTCCAAATTCTTGCATATTCTTGAGTAGTTGAAAGTCAGGTGAGTCAAAATATCTAGAAATATTATGGGCATATTTTGGGGTATGACACCTATGTTTGCCACAATTTGACAAACATAACCTAGACTCTAGACTTAACTCATACCCGAGAGAAGAACATGAGAGACTCAAACAAGAATCAAAAGTATAAAATGGAAAAGACTCTAGAAGCCTGAGCAATTTAAACAACATACCTGAACTTTAACAAATGTCTTAATCAAGAGATGTTATTTGAAAAATAACTGCATCAGGTGGACTTGTGCAATGGTTGGAACATGCACTATATCAGAAAAAGTGATATACACCATCAATACATGTTTTTAGATGATTATCCAAAGAATGATCCTTGCTGGTTTTCAAGGATTAAACATGTCTTGAGTTCTGTTCTGACATCTTGTATGACATTGTTCTTCTGGCTTAAATATTAGTCTTTGAGAGACTTTCCATTTGATTAGAAGCAGAATAACATTATCCTTGTTGATCTCCATACTCTCTTACTCCCTCTGAGATATACAAATTAAGGACATCTTTGATGTTCGTCCTTGAAGCACCCTTCATTTGGAATTTGTCACACTTTCCAAATTTAGAATCTTTAGTTTGCTTGCTACACAAGATTCAGATTGCCACACTCTGTAACATGAAGTAGGAGAAACTATAATTGTATAACCATAAATCAATCTTCAACAGATAAGTCTGAACCTTATCTCTCTGGTGTCTTCAACAGTAGTGATGATGTATTTTCATGTAGAGCTTTTTCTTCATCACATACTTCTTCTCTTCATAGAGATATTGCAAATATCCAGCTCCCATCAAGATATTTAACAGAACCAGTATGCTTCACCAGATATCATTGCCAAACTTCCTAAACTTGTGAAGATAATAGTGAACATTAACATTTAGTTCACACTAGTCCTTGAATACACAACTGGAAGGGCTTCTCATCTAATAAGTACTAAGTCTCACGTCAAAGTACTCATTAGTAACTCAGTAAGATTTACTACTCACACTAGTTCATCTTGACTGATTTCTTCTTCTCAGTTTTTCATCCAGGTTCTACACCTAATAAGTACTAAGTGTCATACCCCAAAATTTGCCCACCATATTCAAATATTCAAATTATTTTCAAAATTGGATTTTTTTATAAAAATTTTGAGGTCATTCACATTGACATCTTGAATTTTATAAATATTCTATTTAAAGTCTATTTTAAAATATAATAATTTACTCTTAAATTATTTATATTTTAATAAATAGCAAAATGTTTTCCCATGCTCCATACACTTTCAATTGGCTTTTATTTCAAACAAATAATATAGCGCAATTGGTAAGGAGGTAAGGCTTGCAAGTACAAAGTCTCGTGTTCGAATCCTACTTCTAACACTTTTTTCTTTTATTTGTTTCTAACTTTAGTTTTAATTTTAATTTCATTTATATTAAAAATCACAAAAAAATCATTTTTTATCATTTTAATTTTAATTTTCGTACTAATTAAATAGGCATTTTTTAAAGTAGTCAATTTTTTACTTTTATGTATTTTTTTAGTCAAACCAAAAATCATAAAATATTAAAAAAAAAATCAAAAATAGTATTTTTTTCATCATTTAATTATTATTTTCGTATTTGTTTATTAGGCATTTTTAAAATATTATTTTTTCATTAAAATCTTTATTTTTTGTAATTTGAGTCCAAAAATCATTAAAAAAAAGATTTGCAAAGATTTTGTTCATATTTTTTAATATTGCATAATTGTATAGTTTAGGAAAGAATCAACATAATTATTTAAATATTTTAGAAATCAAAATCAAATTGTATTTGATTTAGAGTTGTAATTTATTAATTAATTAGCACTAGGTTCTACACTTTGGGAGGACTAACAATTCTAACCCTTACTCCGGCTCTCTCTCTTCTCACAAACACAAAAAATATTTTCTCCTACTTCTCCTTCTTCAGGGTTGCAATTCCGGCTGCAGCACAGTAATAAATTTTCCAGCCTATCAGTCGAATTCTGAAACTACTGTTTCGATTTGCTCCAAATTTTGTCCAGAAGTTCAGAAAAAAATCGTAGAACAATACTCCTTTAGAATAGATTGCAAATTCCTCTTTTTTCTATTTTATTTGATTTAATTTCTATTTTCATATTTTCAAAAAAATCTAAAAAAATTTGTAGTTTCGTGTTCTTATTTTATTTGATTTATAATCAGGTTTTTATATTTTTTTGATTTTATTTTAATCACTTTTCTATTTTTTTTCGTTTGTTTTTTTAACCGTAACATTGTGTTGGTTTATGAACAGGTTTTCTATGGATTGACCAAGTGGATGGTACCCCAATTGCTTTTTTGGCCCGTAATTCATATTTGGCCAAAAACCTTTTGGTATTTGGCCAAATCAAGGTTATTCATATTTGGCCAAAAACATTTTGGTATTTGGCCAAATCAAGTTATTCGTAATGCTGTCCATAATTTAATTTTCTAAACCCCAAATCTTTTCTTGTATTATTATTATTATTATTATTATTATTATTATTATTATTATTATTATTATTATTATTATTATTATTATTATTATTATTATTATTATTGTTATCATCTTCATTATTAACATTATTATTATCCTTTTTTGCAAGTATATCCTTTGGCCATTAACCTTGTTTTGGCCAAACAACTTTGCTGGCCACTTTCCCATCATGCACCCTCAAGGCCTAGCCACATGGAATCCAGCCACACCATATCAGATCAAATCCTGGTCTTTCTTAAATTCATTTTTTTTTAATTATTGGTTTATTGTTTTATTATTTAAATTTTCACTAAAACCTTAATCTTTTTTTTCTCAAACCATAAAATTCATGTTATTTTCATAAATCACTCTAAAATCTTTTTTTATAAACTTAATTTGTTTTTTAATTTAAATTAATAATTTAGAGTAATATTTATTTGTATGTTCAAATAATTAATTTTTTTTAAATTTAGGTTAATTCAACAATAACATTTTAGACTTAGATTAATTTAATCAAATTAGGATTTTAGGCTAATTTATTTTTAGGTTTTCTAACCCTGGTTTTATTTTTTGGTTAACTATTTTTCATCATGACTACTAATCATTGTTTTCCCTAACCCTTTTAATTTTTTATCTGTTACCTGATAATTGTTGAGGTTTTTTATGCCCGAATTCTTTTCTCACCTCATACTCCTTTGATTGTCGCATGCCTTTAATTTTAATTATCTATTTTATTTAAATTTTGTTTTTTTAAATTATTTGCCTTTATTTTAATTTACTTAAATTATTTGTCTTTTGCCTTGCCTTGCCTTTTTATTGTTTGCCTAAATTATTCATAATTTTGTATCTGCTCCGAGGTTGTAACCATTTTAATTTTTGATCTATTCATTCTATTGTAACTGCCCCAAAGCCATGTAATAGTTTAGGGTTTTATTTTTGTGCCTTTCTTTTCCGCCTTTATTTTTCTGCCCACAGGTGTTTATTGTTATAGCGTAGGAACATACATTCTCTGCCTTTAATTTATGTATAATATTAATTGATGTGGTTAGTATTCCTAGGGAGTGCAAGCCTTGAATTAATTTAGAATAACTAATTACAAGATAAAATATCTGAATTGAATCACGTGATTGTTGCACCCACACACCTTTAGGGTAATTCCTCTCGTTGCCTTGTTGCCTTATTACTGTTGCATGTTGCCTCTAATTGTACTAAAAATAGTCAAGTCCCTCGATTCTGAGGATACCTAAAGAGATTAAAAATCATCTAGTCCCTCGAAGTTGCCTCGGTAAAAGATGATTGTCCCAATTGCTAAGGTATCCTCGCATGATGCCTAAAAAGATCAAATGACTATTATATCCTTCCCTACCTTCCCTCTTTATGGCAAGGGACAGTTTTATGGTGAACGATTATTCTCGATGACCCGATACATCCAATTGAAAGACTTCCTGCCCTCTCATGGTATGGATAGACCCTTTTGCCCGAAAAGCTAAAAGAACGATCTTTCAAACTTAGGGTAGTTGCTACTAATTTCTTGCTCTAAAATTCAAATTACTTTTCACACCTCTTTTCAAAATCAAATTCAAAAAGACTACGCTTATTTACAAGCTAAAGTTCTTCTTCAAAATCTTTTCCAAACGCACTTCAAACATTTCAAACAATTCAAAAGTGAGCTAAGCAATTAAGAGCCCATGGATAACCATGGATACAAAGGGTGCTTTAAACCTTCCCTTTGTATAACCTACCCCCCGAACTCAAAATCTTTTTAAAAGGTCTTTTCCTGTTCTTTTAGCCTTTCTATATATTGGATAAAATAAAAGTCAGTGGCGACTCTTGCTATCCGTACATTCTGATAAAGTCAGTTCTCCCACCGAATTACACTAAGTCTCCTGTCAAAGTACTTATCAGTTAGTCAATTAGAATTTACTACTCAAACTAGAATATTCTGACTGATCACCTCCTTGCTTACTCTTGGCAATAGCCACAAAAAAAAAACTGAAGACCTTGAGATGATGTTGTAAAACCTGATATGACATCATCCTTCATGGTTCTTGGTTAACATCTCTAACATCTAATTCATAGAACTTGGGGTGAGAACAATAGAGTGTAATTATCAGCAATATCCAAACATATCAAGGAATAGAATAGCCAACATCTCAATAAGCTTTTCTTCAGACTTTCATTATGATTTTGAGATGATGGATGCCATAGTTTGTACCTATAGAGGAGATTCCCTCATTTAGGCTTCTAGAACAGACTCAGTTATGACATAACACTGAAATAGTCAGATTCTTCTGAGCCATCTGACTTCCTTGATTCCAAATAACACTACCCTTTCTGGATAACAACTAGGACAGTCAACATTCGCGACCATATTTCACTGTGGTTGAGAGTTCAACTCCAACAACTGCTTTATGGTTATGAATGAAAATCCACATATCTGGTTCCTTTGATCAGAGGAAAATACCAGATGAAAGCTCATCTTGATTTAAAAATGAAGGATCAGAAAGGAATACATTCACGAGTCTTCTTTAGCACTGAGCTTTTGCTTCTAAACTCCCATAAATAAAGATTTAGAGTAGAAGTACATGTTGATCGTGTCCTGATCAACTTATAATCAGATGTCTCCTCTTCCAAGTCAGGAGTAGGTTCCAAACCAATATTCTCACACTACATTAGTTTAGCACCAGAACATATGTTCTTCAACTGGTAGCTGCATACCATTACTAATGTCCCAACATCCAGTAGGACATCTGTTCCTCCTTCTAGGAACACTCCAGCCTTGAAACTCGTTAAGGTTCACACTTGCAGATGATTATGAATATCATTGATCAGTTGACATTCATTAGCTCTAATAAACCATGCCATTATGAGTGGACATAATAGATTACTCAAGTATCTTTGAAACTTTAATTATAGCTGTAAGGTTCTTCCATACATTCTGTTGAATATAAAAAAATCCTAGAATCTTTCTTTTACAATACGGATTGCACTAGAGGCTATGCAGCAGAAAATAGCCATACATCAATAGAACTTACACAATGCTTACTCCATGAACCAATTGTAAGCATGACATCCAAGGATTGAATGTAACTCAACCCTGCAAAATGCTTGCTTCTACACCAAGCAACAAACTAGACCTATCCAAAGTCTTGACCTGATAAAACCACATAGGCACAAAGGTTACCTTATCAGCATCTTCACTCCCGCATGAAGGTTTTGATACTTTTCTTCTGTGTACATAGATATAGACTGAACTGTTCAATTCAAATACTTCACTCCCGCATGAAGCCTTTGGATTTAACTTTCTTTGTCCTAGCATCAATATCTCCTTTGATCAATAAGCCATATCAACTCTGGTCAGGATGGTCTAATCATCCACAAATAGTTCCATCCTCCAATTCAAGGGACCATACAATATGAACACTCCTTGTTCAAACAATCTTCTACCTTCTGCACAACCAGAAAGTATCCCCCATGGATCTTGTAACACCCGTATAATTTTAATATTAATATAATTGGAATATTGAATTAATAATTAGAATTATTAAGGATTTTTGTGAAAATAATAGAAAAATAATGGTTTATGGCAATTGGGCCATGTGAGGAAATAGTAAAAGAAGGGGGTGTGATATAGTAATCCTTTTACTAATTTATTATTATTTTCATAAAACAATTGGAATTGGGAAGAAAGAAAGAACGTGCAAGAACAGAGGTTTTGGGAACACGAAGAACGTGAAGGAGAACTGTAGAGGGAGAGACCAAGGATCAAGAACTCTTGTCTAAGGTAAGGGGGGAATCTACATCTAATCTCTATTATCGTATTATGGGTAATAGTATAGATTGGTAGTATTGTTTAGATCAATGGATCCCATATTCTGCTGTGGTGTTCATCTTTGGATTGGAATTTTGACTGTTAATCCCTAATAACTGAATAGATTTAGGTTATGATGGGTGTAGCAGGGAAAATCTGAGATCGAAGCCATAGGATTGACTCGACTCAATATTTCAGTGAAAGTCGCCACCGCGCTTTATTATTTCCAAAGGAAAAGGGAAAAGAACGAAAAAACCCAAAGTTTGTTTTTAAAACAAAAAGAGATCTTAGGTACGGGTGTTGATTATATGAGGGGAAGGTTTTAAGCACCCCTCATATCTGTGGTACTCCACAGGAACCTTTTTGAAAATCTGTGTTTATTAAGAGATATCGTGTGCGGAAAAAAGGTTTGTTTGAATTTTAAAATAAGCTCGGCAAAGCATTAAGCTTTGTGCCTACATACCTCCTCGGTGCAATGGAGAAGTGAGAGCTAATGTAGTTCCGCTAAAAGGGAAACGGTTTTTAAAAGCGAATAAACACTTTATCGTCGTCGGAGAGAAATACCCAGCCATTAATCTTGAGCATGAGAACAAACGAGTTCTTTGCATCGCAAATGTAAGAAGGGCTCCAACTCGGATAAAATCAACGAGTATGCCACAAGCTCTCTCACGCGGAAAATATCTCATCATATCGACCAATTTCAAAATCGTGGGGTTTCGTAACTCATTTCAACAATTAGTCGTGTCTAAAATTTTGAAGAAAAGCCACTAAGGGCAAAAGATATTTTTAAAGAAAAGTTTTGAAAAGGTTGCATACATAAGAAGGTTTTGAAAAAGGGAGAAGATTTTGAAAATCTAAGAAGTGGGAGGAGATGAAGAGGCTATCCTACTGCATAAAATAAAAGCTAAGGAAAGAAACGGTTTAACCAAAATAAGAAGCCAACACTTGACATTATGAGTCAAGGTAGATTTCCCATCCTTTGGAATATCAATACTAAACCAACACATTATCACTTGGGGATCTAGATGAACTTATTATCTTAGCATCACTTCGCATTAAGCACATTAAAATTCTGACGAAAATCAGGCAGAGTAACGGCTGTTTTCAGGTAAAATCCTTATCACAATGCCTTGGAATTAACCATCAAGGGCTTTCAAGGAAATCTCTGCACACATAAACAGACAACAATCCAATGCCAGACAGACAGAATAACCACAAAGTAATAATAGAATAAGGGTCCAGAGGTACTAAGTCCATAAGTCCAAATCTCCAAAACGCTCGGGATAGTAACCAATAGTCCAAAAGAGAGCCTTAAGTGTTTTTTAGATTTTTTTTGTTTATTAGTGTTTTAGCATAAAAGTAAAGTATGGTCCAAGTGGACAAAAGAAAAATAGCAGAAACATAAACAATACGTCCAAATGGACAAAGAAAAAAAATAGCGGAATATAAACATGATGAAATGATAAAGTAAAGCATAAAGCAAAATATAAAGAGCAATATAATAAATTGCAGAAATTAAAGTCAATTGTTAGATGTTAAAGATAACCATCTTGAAACTTGTCAAGTATGTTATCAAAGTTAGTAATGAAGATCGATGGTGAGTGAAGGATGTCCTCGGATTTAAATTCAATAGAAATTTATCAGAAGCTTGATAAAATCATAGCGACTACACGATAAACCTCCATAAGTCTTAAATCAACCGCATACAATTCTCTTCCATATTTGATCCTTTTTTATTCGGGACACGAAATATTGCGCTATGTTAAGTAGATCGCCAAGTGATTTATATAGAAATCACCCTACAACGAGGCCGGTCAAAACTTTATGTGCTAATGCATGCGAGAGAAGCAATATGTAGATCACTCTTCGAAAGCAATATCGCACGAAAAGAAAAATAGGGAGCTATCTAGTCTTTACCAAGAATCCATAAGAATTCTCGAGGCATTAAGACTTTCATCGATCAAAATAAAAAGAAGTAAAAGATGGAACCACATTCAAAAGCTCCTTTCATCCATAATTTCAATCACTTAATTTTGCGGATTTGGATTCTCATCCTATCGACGCCCTAAGTCCATTGAAATTAGAGAGAAATTAGGCCTCTAACTTGTGATTCAAAGAAAATATCAAAACAATGGAGGAGAAGATGAGTTAGAACCAAAAACAAGTTAAAAAAAGGGCAAAAAACACATTCTGCTTAGATGTAAATTGATTTACATAACTCTGTTTTCAAATCTGTGCAGTTTTCTAGTTATGTAAATCGATTTGCACCAGATGTAAATCGATATGCACAACACAGTTTTCAAAAAAAAAACAACAAATAAAGAGAAGAAAACTTGTTTAAACATAAAGCCAAACACCTTGTGATATTGGATCAATCTGTGCACGAAAATGTATCAAGTAAGCAAGCAAAACTCAGCAATGTAGCACCAAAGGTGCATCAAACATAAACAACAATGGATCACATCTTGGATTATGGAAAGGATCTAGAGTTTTACCAAATCTTTCACAAACTTTGAATCTTCTTCAAGAACACATAACCACAAGCCTTGATCTCTCACAATTGATGAAGAAAGTGATGTTTAGATGGAGGTTTAGCTCTAAATTAGTGAGGTTCAAGATGTGACTCACTAATTTTTATGGAAGAAGAAGAGAGCTTTGAGTGAGGGGTTTGGAAGAGATGAGGAGAGAAAGAGCAAGAGTTTTCTTGGCTATCAAAGCTTGAAAAATGAAGAGGGGAATGCCTCAATTTATAGGACCTAGGCTTGCGAATTTTTGTGGTTTGGAGTTAGGATTGGAAAATAGAATTAGGCTTGGGAAATGGATTTGGAGCCAAAAAAGAGATCCAATGGTCTTGATGCAATCACATGAGGGTTTATGATCAAATGATGTAGGCAATCAAATACAAGAGCTAGATCATGCTTCCCATGCTTGCAAATGATGTCAACACTTTCAAAAGTTGAAATTTGCCTTCATTATTCGAAATTCGCACAGGTGCAATCGATTTACACTTTATGCAAATCTATTTACATTGCTAAAAAAGGAAAAATTTGGGGCAAAAACAGTTATGTAAATTGATTTGCACATTATGCAAATCGATTTGCACTGATGGCAGAAGCAAAATCTGGGCAGAATCAGTTGTGTAAATCGATTTACACCTTATGCAAATCGATTTGCACAGTGAAATTGTTGAAAAATGCCCTTTTTGAAGGATACTTTGACTTGGTACCTACAAAACACAAACATACAAAAGCACAAGGCAATATTTTTGGTATTTTGGTTAGTAAAACAACATATACAAGAAAAACATTGGCGCTTGATGATTCTTTTGCAGATGAATTGTATACAACATCGCAAGTAGAGTTCTAAGTCGAAACTTCTTTATTTATGATTGATATGCAAATGATGTATGATCTTAGGGTCAAAAATTGGGGTATGACAGATGCCCCTATTTAAGTTCGTCCGATCCGGAGATACGACAATTGTAAATCTTCATTTTGACGAGATTGAAGAGACTTAAATAAAAAAACACATAATTTTTGAACCTAAGATGCAATGCAATGTTTAATGAATGCATATGATGAACAAGACACCATTGGGGAGGAAAAGGAACTCCACTGGGGAAAACAAAAGGAATGAGCGATAGACTCGAATGAAAGGAGCAGCTGGGGAAACAAGATACTACTGGTTATCTGTCAGGGTTACAAGGAATATCCAACAATACTTGGAAAGAGAGGGATAAGACCTTGGTTAAAAGTGTAGTAAGAACGTCTAAGAGTGGCATTAGACGACGAAAATCATCAGAGATATTCAAGAGTGGCATTGAATGAATCTGAAACACAAACATATTGGGTAGAAACGTCTAAGAGTGGCATTAGACGACACCAATCATCAGAGACATTCAAGAGTGGCATTGAATGAATCTGAAAAAGGGTCCAAACTCTGAGGAAACATCGAAGACATCCAATAGTTGCTTTGGATGGAAGGAGACCAACGAGATTCAATAGTGGCTTTGAATGCAAAAGGAAACCTACAAACCCGAAAATACGGCAGAGATGTTCAATAGTAGCTTTGAACGAAAGGAATCCAAACTCTGGAAAACATCGGGAACAATCCAATAGTAGCTTTAGACAAAATGGAAACCAAAGAGATTCAATAGTGGCTTTGAATGTAAAATGGAAACATGAACCCAGAAATATATCAGAGACGTTCAATAGTAGCTTTGAACAAAAGGGAAACCAATTTGGAAATCTGAGCAGCCATCCATGAGTGGTATTGGATGGAAAGGAAAACAACCTGAGAACACTCAAGAGTGGCATTGGACGAAAGGAAAGTTAACCAAGCTCGAAGATATTGAAGTCATCCAATAGTAGCTTTGGACGAAAAGAAACCAGAGAGATTCAATAGTGGCTTTGAATACACAAAGGAAACTTGTTTGAAAAACCTGAGTAGCCATCCAGGAGTGGCAATGGATGGAAAACAAACTCAAGAAACATCCAATAGTGGCATTGGACAAAAAGAATGTTATTCCCGCTCAAAGACATGAAGGTCGTTCAATAGTAGCCTTGAATGAGGTGAGAAACATGTTAATGGGGATTTGTGACATCCAATAGTGGCTTTGGATAAAAGGTGAGAAACGACACGTCCAAGAGTAGCATTGGACAGAGAGAAATGTTTAATCATCCAAGAGTAGCATTGGACGGAAATAGAAACAGATAGACGAACATCTACTTTGGTAGGTGCCAAGTAAGTTGGACTTAGATCTCAAGGTAAGATGTTGATAACAACAGGACCTCGGAGAATGTAAATGAGCATGAATTTTGTTTCAATGCATGATGTTGAATTTTTCTATGCATGATATATGATCAATGCAATGCAATTGTTGGTGATAACTGATGGAGACTCTTTTGTGAGGCAAGATTGGAACTCTGATTCCTCAACACGGGAACTCTTCCAATTCTGCTTATGAAGAAGATGCTTGAACATACTTCTTGTCACATTGTGGTGTATCAAACTGATGATCCTTTGAGAAGGACTGATGAACTGCTTGGGGATTGCTGAAGAAGATTGCCCCTGATTCACTAATTGTTGCAAGTTAACTGATCATGGCTTCTGTTGAACTGTATTGGGGATGAACTGATCGTGGCTTCAATTCTTGAAATGCATGTTAGGATGGCTTGCCCCAGTATAAGTCTTGAAATGACATTCAGATCAACAATTCTTCCCTGAACATCTGAACAACAGGATCTTGAAGTAACGTTCCCCTGATAGGATCACTGATCAAGTTTCTCGACTGTTTGAACTTCCTGAAAGGTGAGTGCTTACTTGCAAAAAAATGTTCATTCAACAATGGTAATTTTAATGCAATGCTCAAAGCATATTTTTGGAATCAAAATCATTATTAGAATGAATGTTATTGATGTAAAGCAAATGGAATCATTAGTCAAAACATAAAGGTTAAGACATTCAAAGTGAAAGATAAAGCAAAGATATGATATCAAAACAAATGATTGGCAAATCTCATGGGAGTCAGCTTACGCAACCTTGTTGTAGTATGCTTTCCAACAGACTTTGCTTCAATAGGTCTTTTAAAGGTTGTAACATGGTCAGGTTCACGGTTTTAGAAACAAAGGATATAAGGCTCAAAATTTGATTGTACCCACCCCATCTTCGTGATGATCTCCAGTCCTAAAACTCAGTTAATTCGACTTATGCATTCAGGTTCCAAGAGACTTCTGGAATTGCACCTTTGATAATGATGATAGTTCACAAGCAAAGAGAACTTTTGAGATGGCAGTCACTTCTTCCTTTTGGTAGTCACAATATTGTGTTGTTCAAGAATTTATTGACTTCTCTTTTTTCATCTCTCTCTTTTTTCCTTTGATATCCCTAACTTTTACCTGAACTGTTTATTTTTGAACTTACAGTCAGCGGGATGCCCCTTTTTTTGCCTAAGTCATTTTTTTGATTTGACTTAGCAGGCTTTTCTTTGATTCTTTTTTTTTTAATATACATTTTCTTTGAAAGATAGTGACTGCCTTGCTTAATGATTGATGAACCATCATTGGCTTTTGATTGGCATCTCCAACATTTCTTTGATGTATGTGGAGGAACGCTTGCGATTGAAACCTTTCTTGAAAGGTGTACTGAATGATTCTCTTAAAATAGAATGCACAGCCAAATTAACTGAGAACTACCCTGCCCCAGGTTAAAAATGCGGGTTTTTTCGTACAGAAAGAAACACCAACTTCGAAGGCTCAGAGGGGTTGACAAGGGATTAACTTCCTTATTTCTCCAGTGTTTGGGAATTGAAACAATGCTTGTACATCATCAGCAAAGTTTTATTTGAAAGCATACAGTTCAACAACTTTGGTATTTCGTTGTCATCATCCTCCCTCCAATCTTTGCATAAAACACAAGTTTGATAGAGAAAGCAAATGGAAGAAAATGTTTTGTAAAAGATAGCATAAGCATAAACATAGTAGATGAAAATGAATTCAAAATATGCAATGTTCATTTCATTAAAATCACCATTCAGAAACAAACAAAGTCTAAAAGTAAACAGCACAATAAAGGAAATACAAACAGTACAGAAACAAGGCCTAGTGACTGATCAGTAACAGAGATGAGCTATCTCGTCTGAAACACTTGGCTTTAGGAAAATCGGGCTTTGATTTGTCTTCAGCCACTCTGATCTGGTAAAGGATTAGTGACAACATTAGGACCCATATCCCTGAAAGATAGCATCTTTGATCTAACCAACTCTTGCACTATGGCTTTCAAAGCATAGCAGTGTTCTAAATCATGGCCAGCACTACCCTGATGAAACTCACAATGAAGATCAGGCCGAAATCCTTTTGAAGGAGGGTTTCGATGAGGAGGCATGTGTCTTGTTGTGATCAACCCTCTCCGGACCAATGCGGGATATAGTTCAGTGTAAGTCATGGGAATAGGATCATAAGTTGTCCTACCACGATCATGATTCTGGTTAGCAGCCTGAGGTTGGGGAACTTGAACTTGCATAGGAGCAACAGCGGCTACATAAGGTTGATCGCCATTTTGAGGTCTACGACGAGATCCCCTTCTGTCATCTGACACAACATTAGTCTCATTCTCTTTCTTGTAGAATTTTCCATAAGGTTTCTTCGATCCACCCGAAGATTCAGCAACATGAGTAACTTTCCCATTCTTGATTCCTTCTTCAAGTCTCTGGCCAATGGTTACCAAGTCTGTGAAGTTTGAAGACACATTTACATTCATCTTCTCCCAATAGAAAGGTAAGAGAGTATCCATGAACATTCCAGTCAATTCTTTCTCTGCCAATGGTGGCTCCACTTGAGAAGCTGGCTCTCTCCAGCATTGAGCATATTCTTTGAAGGATTCTTTCTCTTTCTGAGACATGCTTTGCAATTGTCGGCGATCAGGTGCCATGTCCAGATTATACTTATATTGTTTCATGAAAGCATCAGTCAGATCTTGGAAGCAATGAATGTGATTACTCACAAGTCCCATATACCATTTCAGCGAAGCTCCACTCAAACTATCTTGAAAGCAATGGATGAGCAGTTTGTCGTTCTGGGTATAAGCAGCAATCTTGCGGTAGTACATGGTCAAATGGCTTCTTGGGCAAGTGTTCCCTTTATATTTCTCAAACTCAGGAGTCTTGAACTTTGCAGGCATGACAACATCAGAAACCAAACACATGTTTTCAGCAGCAACCCCAAAGTAATCATTGCCTTCCATGGCTCTAAGTCTCTTTTCTAAAATTTTATATTGCTCTTTGACATCTTCAATATCTCCAGCATCTCCTTGACTTCCATTCTGAGAACGGGCTACTTGATATTCAAATAGAGGATTCACATAAGTAGGTTGAGCAACAGTGTTCATGATAGGCTGAGATTCAGTGAAGACAGGAGCATGAAAAACTTGATATGGAGACTGACCAATCACAAGTTGTGAAGACTGACCAATAACAGGAGTCTTCTCATAGGGAGGAGTGTAACCATGTGGCAAACCAAACTCAGGCCATGTAGAAGGTGGTTGTTGAGTAGGTTGAGGGTCAACATCAACACTTGAGACTTCAACAATGACAGTTTTCTGAGGCGACTCTCCTCTAGCAATCAAAACTTGCAGCATTTCAGTTAGCTTGGTCATGCCTGACTTCAACTAATCAATTTCCATCCTGACCTCTGCATTATGTTGCTCTTGGTATTCCATTCTCAATTTGATGTTGGCTCTAGTTCCGTACTTGTGTGGAGGAATCAGCTTGACGGTAGACAGACAAACTCTGAAGATGGAGACAAACAAGGATAAGTTTTCTGGACAACCTAGATGTTTTTATGCAAATGATGCAATTGCTGTTTTCGCTTTTTATTTATATGATTTTAAAGGAATTCAAGTTATTAATTTGTAAACATCAAAACATGAAGGAAGTAAATCCTATATTGGATCGAAGCTTTGATCAAGTTATCATCAAGATCAATCATCCATTTTGGTGAATTAAGGTTTTCACCCCATCAACACCCAAGATCCATTGAGTTTGATGAAACTTATGATGTTCATAAAGAAAGACCTATGAGTTCATTGGAAATCAAATGAATGCATGGATGCATGGTTTATGCATCAATCACAATCAAGATCACACACGGTCGCACGAACAAAGTTCAAAGGTTCGACGTCACGAGCATGGAGTCAAAGTTAAGAACCACCCACAAAGGTATGTACTAGGGAATTTTGTACCTGCCGAACGGGTTCTACAAAGGTTCCCAGAGTTTTCAATCTTCTATCAGATACTACCGGCATGCATAATTGCTCATGGGCGCCAATAATATGCCTAAAAAGACCTCGTCTGAGCGTAGCATCGCATGACAACAAGCTCAAATTGGTACTTGAACTTGTTTCTGCGCTACATCCTAAAAAGGCTTAGATGGGTTAACAGGGTTCTAGGTCATTCAGCTTCTACGGAGACTCACTATTGAAAGTAATAGCGTTCTTACGATAGTTCGTAACAACATCTACTACCTTCCATGAGGCCTCCACTGATTGGGGTTCCACCATATGATGCTCATGTTAAGGATTGCTCCTGACATGCAACTATTGGTCTTACCACCTCCTATCTCAATTTACTCACCAAAGTCCAGGTTAGGACTTTATCTCATCACAGAGGAACCATCGAGCACCAAAAAGAAAAAAAAAGAAAAACAAACAAAGCACACAATAATATATACAGATAAAAACACACAGATAAGCAAAAATAGGCTTAACACACTTAAAACTGGATCCCCAGTGAAGTCTCCATTTTTTCTGTAGCGGGGAAAATCTGAGATCGAAGCCATAGGATTGACTCGACTCAATATTTCAATGAAAGTCGCCACCGCGCTTTATTATTTCCAAAGGAAAAGGGAAAAGAACGAAAAAACCCAAAGTTTGTTTTTAAAACAAAAAGAGATCTTAGGTACGGGTGTTGATTATATGAGGGGAAGGTTTTAAGCACCCCTCATATCTGTGGTACTCCACAGGAACCTTTTTGAAAATCTGTGTTTATTAAGAGATATCGTGTGCGGAAAAAAGGTTTGTTTGAATTTTAAAATAAGCTCGGCAAAGCATTAAGCTTTGTGCCTACATACCTCCTCGGTGCAATGGAGAAGTTAGAGCTAATGTAGTTCCACTAAAAGGGAAACGGTTTTTAAAAGCGAATAAACACTTTATCGTCGTCGGAGAGAAATACCCAGCCATTGATCTTAAGCATGAGAACAAACGAGTTCTTTGCATCGCAAATGAAAGAAGGGCTCTGACTCGGATAAAATCAACGAGTATGCCACTAGCTCTCTCACGCGGAAAAGATCTCATCATATCGATCAATATCAAAATCGTGGGGTATCGTAACTCGTTTCAACAATTAGTCGTGTCTAAACTTTTGAAGAAAAGCCACTAAGGGCAAAAGATATTTTTAAAGAAAAGTTTTGAAAAGGTTGCAAACATAAGAAGGTTTTGAAAAAGGGAGAAGATTTTGAAAATCTAAGAAGTGGGAGGAGATGAAGAGGCTATCCTAATGCATAAAATAAAATCTAAGGAAAGAAACGGTCTAACCAAAATAAGAAGCCAACACTTGACATTATGAGTCAAGGTAGATTTCCCATCCTTTGGAATATCAATACTAAACCAACACATTATCACTTGGGGATCCAGATGAACTTATTATCTTAGCATCACTTCGCATTAAGCACATTAAAATTCTGACGAAAATCAGGCAGAGTAACGGCTGTTTTCAGGTAAAATCCTTATCACAATGCCTTGGAATTAACCATCAAGGGCTTTCAAGGAAATCCCTGCACACATAAACAGACAACAATCCAATGTCAGACAGACAGAATAACCACAAAGTAACAATAGAATAAGGGTCCAGAGGTACTAAGTCCATAAGTCCAAATCTCCAAAACGCTCGGGATAGTAACCAATAGTCCAAAAGAGAGTCTTAAGTGTTTTTTAGATTTTTGTTGTTTAATAGTGTTTTAGCATAAAAGTAAAGTATGGTCCAAGTGGACAAAAGAGAAATAGCATAAACATAAACAATACGTCCAAATGGACAAAGAAAAAAATAGCGGAATATAAACGTGATGAAATGATAAAGTAAAGCATAAAGCAAAATATAAAGAGAAATATAATAAATTGCAGAAATTAAATTCAATTGTTAGATGTTAAAGATAACCATCTTGAAACTTGTCAAGTATGTTATCAAAGTTAGTAATGAAGATCGATGGTGAGTGAAGGATGTCCTCGGATTTAAATTCAATAGAAATTTATCAGAAGCTTGATAAAATCATAGCGACTACACGATAAACCTCCATAAGTCTTAAATCAACCGCATACAATTCTCTTCCATATTTGATCCTTTTTTATTCAGGACACGAAATATTGCGCTATGTTAAGCAGATCGCCAAGTGATTTATATAGAAATCACCCTACAACGAGGCCGGTCAAAACTTTATGTGCTAATGCATGCGAGAGAAGCAATATGTAGATCACTCTTCGAAAGCAATATCGCACGAAAAGAAAAATAGGGAGCTATCTAGTCTTTACCAAGAATCCATAAGAATTCTCGAGGCATTAAGACTTTCATCGATCAAAATAAAAAGAAGTAAAAGATGGAACCACATTCAAAAGCTCCTTTCATCCATAATTTCAATCACTTAATTTTGCGGATTTGGATTCTCATCCTATCGACGCCCTAAGTCCATTGAAATTAGAGAGAAATTAGGCATCTAACTTGTGATTCAAAGAAAATATCCAAAGAATGGAGGAGAAAATGAGTTAGAACCAAAAACAAGTTAAAAAATGGGCAAAAAACACATTCTGCTCAGATGTAAATCGATTTGCACAGAGTGTAAATCGATTTGCATAACTCTGTTTTCAAATCTGTGCAGTTTTCTAGTTATGTAAATCGATTTGCACCAGATGTAAATCGATTTGCACAACACAGTTTTAAAAAAAAACAACAAATAAAGAGAAGAAAACTTGTTTAAACATAAAGCCAAACACCTTGTGATCTTGGATCAATTTGTGCACGAAAATGTATCAAGTAAGCAAGCAAAACTCAGCAATGTAGCACCAAAGGTGCATCAAACATAAACAACAATGGATCACATCTTGGATTATGGAAAGGATCTAGAATTTTACCAAATCTTTCACAAACTTTGAATCTTCTTCAAGAACACACAACCACAAGCCTTGATCTCTCACAATTGATGAAGAAAGTGATGTTTAGATGGAGGTTTAGCTCTAAATTAGTGAGGTTCAAGATGTGACTCACTAATTTTTATGGAAGAAGAAGAGAGCTTTGAGTGAGGGGTTTGGAAGAGATGAGGAGAGAAAGAGCAAGAGTTTTCTTGGCTATCAAAGCTTGAAAAATGAAGAGGGGAATGCCTCAATTTATAGGACCTAGGCTTGCGAATTTTTGTGGTTTGGAGTTAGGATTGGAAAATAGAATTAGGCTTGGGAAATGGATTTGGAGCCAAAAAAGAGATACAATGGTCTTGATGCAATCACATGAGGGTTTATGATCAAATGATGTAGGCAATCAAATACAAGAGCTACATCATGCTTCCCATGCTTGCAAATGATGTCAACACTTTCAAAAGTTGAAATTTGCCTTCATTATTCGAAATTCGCACTGGTGCAATCGATTTACACTTTATGCAAATCTATTTACATTGCTAAAAAAGGCAAAATTTGAGGCAAAAACAGTTATGTAAATCGATTTTCACATTATGCAAATCGATTTGCACTGATGGCAGAAGCAAAATCTGGGCAGAATCAGTTGTGTAAATCGATTTACACCTTATGCAAATCGATTTGCACAGTGAAATTGTTGAAAAATGCCCTTTTTGAAGGATACTTTGACTTGGTACCTACAAAACACAAACATACAAAAGCACAAGGCAATATTTTTGGTATTTTGGTTAGTAAAAGAACATATACAAGAAAAACATTGGCGCTTGATGATTCCTTTGCAGATGAATTGTATACAACATCGCAAGTAGAGTTCTAAGTCGAAACTTCTTTATTTATGATTGATATGCAAATGATGTATGATCTTAGGGTCAAAAATTAAGGTATGACAGATGCCCCTATTTAAGTTTGTCCGATCCGGAGATACGACAATTGTAAATCTTCATTTTGACGAGATTGAAGAGACTTAAATAAAAAAACACATAATTTTTGAACCTAAGATGCAATGCAATGTTTAATGAATGCATATGATGAACAAGACACCATTGGGGAGGAAAAGGAACTCCGCTGGAGAAAACAAAAGGAATGAGCGATAGACTCGAATGAAAGGAGCAGCTGGGGAAACAAGATACTATTGGTTATCTGTCAGGGTTACAAGGAATATCCAACAATACTTGGAAAGAGAGGGATAAAACCTTTGTTAAAAGTGTAGTAAGATTGTCTAAGAGTGGCATTAGACGACTAAAATCATCAGAGATATTCAAGAGTGGCATTGAATGAATCTGAAACACAAACATATTGGGTAGAAACGTCTAAGAGTGGCATTAGACTACACCAATCATCAGAGACATTCAAGAGTGGCATTGAATGAATCTGAAAAAGGGTCCAAACTCTGAGGAAACATCGAAGACATCCAATAGTTGCTTTGGATGGAAGGAGAGCAACAAGATTCTATAGTGGCTTTGAATGCAAAACGAGACCTACAAACCCGAAAATACGGCAGAGACGTTCAATAGTAGCTTTGAACGAAAGGAATCCAAACTCTGGAAAACATCGGGAACAATCCAATAGTAGCTTTAGACAAAATGGAAACCAAAGAGATTCAATAGTGGCTTTGAATGTAAAATGGAAACATGAACCCAGAAATATATCAGAGACGTTCAATAGTAGCTTTGAACAAAAGGGAAACCAATTTGGAAATCTGAGCAGCCATCCAGGAGTGGCATTGGATGGAAAGGAAAACAACCTGAGAACATTCAAGAGTGGCATTGGACGAAAGGAAAGTTAACCAAGCTCGAAGATATTGAAGTCATCCAATAGTAGCTTTGGACGAAAAGAAACCAGAGAGATTCAATAGTGGCTTTGAATACACAAAGGAAACTTGTTTGAAAAACCTGAGTAGCCATCCAGGAGTGGCAATGGATGGAAAACAAACTCAAGAAACATCCAATAGTGGCATTGGACAAAAAGAATGTTATTCCCGCTCAAAGACATGAAGGTCATTCAATAGTAGCCTTGAATGAGGTGAGAAACATGTTAATGGGGATTTGTGACATCCAATAGTGGCTTTGGATAAAAGGTGAGATACGACACGTCCAAGAGTAGCATTGGACAGAGAGAAATGTTTAATCATCCAAGAGTAGCATTGGACGGAAATAGAAACAGATAGACGAACATCTACTTTGGTAGGTGCCAATTATGTTGGACTTAGATCTCAAGGTAAGATGTTGATAACAACAGGACCTCGAAGAATGTAAATGAGCATGAATTTTATTTCAATGCATGATGTTGAATTTTTCTATGCATGATATATGATCAATGCAATGCAATTGTTGGTGATAACTGATGGAGACTCTTTTGTGAGGAAAGATTGGAACTCTGATTCCTCAACACGAGAACTCTTCCAATTCTGCTTATGAAGAAGATGCTTGAACATACTTCTTGTCACATTGTGGTGTATCAAACTGATGATCCTTTGAGAAGGACTGATGAACTTCTTGGGGATTGCTGAAGAAGATTGCCCCTGATTCACTAATTGTTGCAAGTTAACCGATCATGGCTTCTGTTGAACTGTATTGGGGATGAACTGATCGTGGCTCCAATTCTTGAAATGCATGTTAGGATGGCTTGCCCCAGTATAAGTGTTGAAATGACATTCAGATCAACAATTCTTGCCTGAACTTCTGAACAACAGGATCTTGAAGTAACGTTCCCCTGATAGGATCACTGATCAAGTTTCTCGACTGTTTGAACTTCCTAAAAGGTGAGTGCTTACTTGCAAAAAAATGTTCATTCAATAATGGTAATTTTAATGCAATGCTCAAAGCATATTTTTGGAATCAAAATCATTATTAGAATGAATGTTATTGATGTAAAGCAAATGGAATCATTAGTCAAAACATAAAGGTTAAGACATTCAAAGTGAAAGATAAAGCAAAGATATGATATCAAAACAAATGAATGGCAAATCTCATGGGAGTCAGCTTACGCAACCTTGTTGTAGTATGCTTTCCAACAGACTTTGCTTCAATTAGGTCTTTTAAAGGTTGTAACATGGTCAGGTTTACGGTTTTAGAAACAAAGGATATAAGGCTCAAAATTTGATTGTACCCACCCCATCTTCGTGATGATCTCCAGTCCTAAAACTCAGTTAATTCGACTTATGCATTCAGGTTCCAAGAGACTTCTGGAATTGCACCTTTGATAATGATGATAGTTCACAAGCAAAGAGAACTTTTGAGATGGCAGTCACTTCTTCCTTTTGGTAGTCACAATATTGTGTTGTTCAAGAATTTATTGACTTCTCTTTTTTCATCTCTCTCTTTTTTCCTTTGATATCCCTAACTTTTACCTGAACTGTTTATTTTTGAACTTATAGTCAGCGGGATGCCCCTTTTTTTGCCTATGTCATTTTTTTGATTTGACTTAGCAGGCTTTTCTTTGATCCTTTTTTGTTTGAATACACATTTTCTTTGAAAGATAGTGACTGCCTTGCTTAATGATTGATGAACCATCATTGGCTTTTGATTGGCATCTCCAACATTTCTTTGATGTATGTGGAGGAACGCTTGCTATTGAAACCTTTGTTGAAAGGTGTACTGAATGATTCTCTTAAAATAGAATGCACAGCCAAATTAATTGAGAACTACCCTGCCCCAGGTTAAAAATGCGGGTTTTTTCGTACAGAAAGAAACACCAACCTCGAAGGCTCAGAGGGGTTGACAAGGGATTAACTTCCTTATTTCTCCAGTGTTTGGGAATTGAAACAATGCTTGTACATCATCAGCAAAGTTTTATTTGAAAGCATACAGTTCAACAACTTGGGTATTTCGTTGTCATCATCCTCCCTCCAATCTTTGCATAAAACACAAGTTTGATAGAGAAAGAAATGGAAGAAAATGTTTTGTAAAAGAAAGCATAAGCATAAACATAGTAGATGAAAATGAATTTAAAATATGCAATGCTCATTCCATTAAAATACCATTCAGAAACAAACAAAGTCTAAAAGTAAACAGCACAATAAAGGAAATACAAACAGTACAGAAACAAGGCCTAGTGACTGATCAGTAACAGAGATGAGCTATCTCGTCTGAAACACTTGGCTTTAGGAAAATCGGGCTTTGATTTGTCTTCAGCAACTCTGATCTTGTAAAGGATTAGTGACAACATTAGGACCCATATCCCTGAAAGATAGCATCTTTGATCTAACCAACTCTTGCACTATGGCTTTCAAAGCATAGCAGTGTTCTAAATCATGGCCAGCACCACCCTGATGAAACTCACAATGAAGATCAGGCCGAAATCCTTTTGAAGGAGGGTTTCGATGAGGAGGCATGGGTCTTGTTGTGATCAACCCTCTCCGGACCAACGCGGGATATAGTTCAGTGTAAGTCATGGGAATACGATCATAAGTTGTCCTACCACGATCATGATTCTGGTTAGCAGCCTGAGGTTGGGGAACTTGAACTTGCATAGGAGCAACAGCGGCTACATAAGGTTGATCGCCATTTTGATGTCTACGACGAGATCCCCTCCTGTCATCTGACACAGCATTAGTCTCATTCTCTTTCTTCTTGTGGAAGTTTCCATAAGGTTTCTTCTATCCACCCGAAGATTCAGCAACATGAGTAACTTTCCCATTCTTGATTCCTTCTTCAAGTCTCTGGCCAATGGTTACCAAGTTTGTGAAGTTTGAAGACACATTTCCAGTCATCTTCTCCCAATAGAAAGGTAAGAGAGTATCCATGAACATTCCAGTCAATTCTTTCTCTGCCAATGGTGGCTCCACTTGAGAAGCTAGCTCTCTCCAGCATTGAGCGTATTCTTTGAAGGATTCTTTCTCTTTCTGAGACATGCTTTGCAATTGTCGGCGATCAGGTGCCATGTCCATATTATACTTATATTGTTTCATGAAAGCATCAGTCAGATCTTGGAAGCAATGAATGTGATTACTCTCAAGTCCCATATACCATTTCAGCGAAGCTCCACTCAAACTATCTTGAAAGCAATGGATGAGCAGTTTGTCGTTCTGGGTATAAGCAGCCATCTTGCGGTAGTACATGGTCAAATGGCTTCTTGGGCAAGTGTTCCCTTTATATTTCTCAAACTCAGGAGTCTTGAACTTTGCAGGCATGACAACATCAGAAACCAAACACATGTTTTCAGCAGCAACCCCAAAGTAATCATTGCCTTCCATGGCTCTAAGTCTCTTTTCTAAAATCTGATATTGCTCTTTGACATCTTCAATATCTCCAGCATCTGCTTGACTTCCATTCTGGGAACGGGCTACTTGATATTCAAACAGAGGATTCACATAAGTAGGTTGAGCAACAGTGAAGACAGAAGCATGAAAAACTTGATTTGGAGACTGACCAATCACAAGTTGTAAAGACTGACCAATAACAGGAGTCTTCTCATAGGGAGGAGTGTAACCATGTGGAAAACCAAACTCAGGCCATGTAGAAGGTGGTTGTTGAGTAGGTTAAGGGTCAACATCAGCACTTGAGACTTCAACAATGACAGTTTTCTGAGGCGACTCTCCTCTAGCAATCAAAACTTGCAGCATTTCAGTTAGCTTGGTCATGCCTGACTTCAACTAATCAATTTCCATCCTGACCTCTCTGCATTGTGTTGCTCTTGGTATTCCATTCTCAATCTGACGTTGGCTCTAGTTCCGTACTTGTGTGGAGGAATCAGCTTGACGGTAGACAGACAAACTCTGAAGATGGAGACAGACAAGGATAAGTTTTCTAGACAACCTAGATGTTTTTATGCAAATGATGCAATTGCTGTTTTCGCTTTTTATTTATATGATTTTCAAGGAATTCAAGTTATTAATTTGTAAACATCAAAACATGAAGGAAGTAAATCCTATATTGGATCGAAGCTTTGATCAAGTTATCATCAAGATCAATCATCCATTTTGGTGGATTAAAGTTTTCACCCCATCAACACCCAAGATCCATTGAGTTTGATGAAACTAATGATGTTTATAAAGAAAGACCTATGAGTTCATTGGAAATCAAATGAATGCATGGATGCATGGTTTATGCATCAATCACAATCAAGATCACACACGGTCGCACGAACAAAGTTCAAAGGTTCGACGTCACGAGCATGGAGTCAAAGTTAAGAACCACCCACAAAGGTATGTACTAGGGAATTTTGTACCTGCCGAACGGGTTCTACAAAGGTTCGTAGAATTTTCAATCTTCTATCGGATACTACCGGCATGCACAATTGCTCATGGGCGCCAATAATATGCCTAAAAAGACCTCGTCTGAGCGTAGCATCGCATGACAACAAGCTCAAATTGGTACTTGAACTTGTTTCTGCGCTACATCCTAAAAAGGCTTAGATGGGTTAACAGGGTTTTAGGTCATTCAGCTTCTACGGACACTCACTATTGAAAGTAATAGCGTTCTTACGATAGTTCGTAACAACATCTACTACCTTCCATGAGGCCTCCACTGATTGGGGTTCCACCATATGATGCTCATGTTAAGGATTGCTCCTAACATGCAACTATTGGTCTTACCACCTCCTATCTCAAGTTACTCACCAAAGTCCGGGTTAGGACTTTATCTCATCACAGAGGAACCATCGAGCACCAAAAAGAAAAAAAAAAGAAAAACAAACAAAGCACACAATAATATATACAGATAAAAACACACAGATAAACAAAAATAGGCTTAACACACTTAAAACTGGATCCCCAGTGAAGTCGCCATTTTTTCTGTAGCGGGGAAAATCTGAGATCGAAGCCATAGGATTGACTCGACTCAATATTTCAGTGAAAGTCGCTACCGCGCTTTGTTATTTCCAAAGGAAAAGGGAAAAGAACGAAAAAACCCAAAGTTTGTTTTTAAAACAAAAAGAGATCTTAGGTACGGGTGTTGATTATATGAGGGGAAGGTTTTAAGCATCCCTCATATCTGTGGTACTCCACAGGAACCTTTTTGAAAATCTGTGTTTATTAAGAGATATCGTGTGCGGAAAAAAGGTTTGCTTGAATTTTAAAATAAGCTCGGCAAAGCATTAAGCTTTGTGCCTACATACTGTTAGAACAAGATTTGTTCTGATCAATATTCTTAGTTTTGATGATAACAAGGATATGAATTTTGTGTGAGATAATGTGGTACTCTAATACATTGCAATTTCCCTTTCAGGAAATATATAAAGAGTATGCACAAATCAGTGCTCAGAAACTTTGACTCAGAAGGTTCAGCATGCAACATCAGAACATGGTCTGGCAAGACATCAGAAGATGGTCAAGGCAGAATCAGAACATGGGTCTATGGAAGCATCAGAAGAACTTAAGATCAGAAGCACTGAAGTTCTCATGGTATCACGCTCAGAAGCACTTCAAGGTCAGAAGACAAGAAGATGCTATGCACCAAGCTGTTTGACTCTGATGATATTCAAACGTTGTATACACAAACATCAGATCAGAAGAAAGTACAGGTGGCAGGCTACGCTGACTGACAAAAGGAACGTTGGAAGCTATTAAAGGCAACGTCAGTAGACACAGCGTGAACAAGGCTCGAGGTAGTTGACAAAAGCGTGAAACATTAAATGCAATGCTGTACGGAATACGCAAAGCATTAAATGCTCCCAACGGTCATCTTCTCAAATTCCTATTGTAACACCCTTCTAAACCCCGCGGCAATTAAATAAATATTTCAGAGTAAAACATAAACACAAGGGTGCCACAATTATTTAAAATAAATAAACCAATCATGGTCAAGTCATGCTTTATTAGGAAACTATTTACCAAAGACACAATTATGTTTATCACAGCGAAATAAGGAACATCATCAACATAACCAATAGGAACCATAATCCAACACCAAATAAAATAGAGGATTCTCCTAAATCTCTATAACTATCGTCCCCCAGTGTTACAAGATCAGAGCATGACCGACACGACCCAAAACAACGGATAAACTCTACGAGTCATCCTCACCGAGCACTAATGCCGCTACTCCTTAATCTGAAAATTGTCAACAAGTAAGGGTGAGTCTCATTCTCAATTAATCAATGTTATGCATTCATAAGCAACAAAACATCATAATATATCATTCACCCAATTTGTCATATATTCAGATTCACATCTATTATTCATCAATTCACACAATAATAGAATACATCACCAAAAGACAACACCATAACAATTACACCATCATCAAATATTATAACATTGGACAATCTTCCATTCATGTTATAATTATACACAACAACCTAATGCAAATGCAACTATATGCATGTGGTACCAAACATGGGATAACCCATCTCACCGATCCACCACCATAAAGATTCGGCTACTTCTCTCACCAATTCCACACAATGGGAATTAGCTACCGCTGTCCCACCACCATAAGGGATACAACCCACAACATGATTATGAAATGCATGTATCAACCATAACATGCTCACCATCAACATTAAACAACCAAATGTCATAATCATCAACCACCACGATAATCAATAGCCACACACAGTTATGCTACTTCTCAACTATAAATAAATACATATTTTACATCAACAATATATGTATATCAATTACCAGTTACAACCACGACATCATAACAGATAAAACATTCACCACACAGTGCAACAACAATAGCACCCATCACAATCGTGTACCAAGTACAACAAATCAATCCCAACAATAACAGAGCATTTACATCATCATTCATCAAAATACATGATAACCATATTTACCATGAACAACATCCATTTTGCATAACAAGCAGAAGCAATCACATTATAACAAACCCCATCATTGCACATATTCAATTATGCAAACAACAAACCATTGCACCTCATCAACTACGCAAAACAAGAATAAATCACATTTGAAGAAAACGATACTTTTCAAAATAAAATCAAGTTATTGTTGTTATATTTATTTTATATGGTAGAACATTCAATTTAAGGAACGACGTCCAAAACGGCGTCTAAAACGGACTTACGGTTTGAAAGTTACACATTTTTACATTTTTCAGAGAAAACAATTATCGCCACAGCACGCGGCGCCAACCGGGTTCGCGGCGCGGAACGAGAAAAAGTTATGCCTTCGCTGCGCCAACACATGGACGCGGCGCGACCTTAGCGTATCACAACTTCCTGGTTTTCTGCCCAATAGTTCGCGGCGCAAACAGAGGTTCGCGGCGGGACCTGGCGATTTTGCAGAATTACGGGTCTGCGTTCAGACTCTGCGATTTCACATCCTTTTCACCCAAAAACGATTCCAGACATCGCATACAGGCATATAATCATCGAATTTCTCATCACACATCATTATACATCAAAACAACACATCAATAACCAACAATCTATACAAATTCATCAATTATCCCAAATCATAACATACCTAACAATATCAAATCCCAATATACCCAATCGAATGAATCATACGTTAATCCATCCCATTACTCATAATCACATAATAGAAATTAATCGGAAGAGTCTCCCCTTACCTTAGCCAAGAATTCTTGATTGGTCTCTCCCTCCATTGCTCCTCTTTCACGTTCTTCGTGTTCCAAACTCTTTTCACATCCCTTTCTCTTATTCTCAATTCCTTATTATTTTATAAAATAACCTTTTAATTAGAATAGGGCCTTTACTAACATAACACCCCCTCATTCCTTAACATCACACATGGCCCAACACCATAACCATCCATTTCCCAATTAATATCCCACAAACCACCAATAATTCTAATTATTAATTAAATTTCCATTTAAATTAAAAATTAAAATATACGGGTGTTACAACTCTCCCCCACTAAAAGAGTTTTCGTCCTCGAAAACATACCTCAAGTAGCCAGCTCTTACAAGAGTCCTTCATCTGACTCTCCAGCTCCTAATTAATATTACCACGTGATAGGTCCTCCTTAAGCCACTCTGACTAACGCTATCTCTTTACCGCACAGTTACTTCAACTTTTGGTCTTCAATCCTCAAATTCATCTTGTATAACCATCAGAAAGCACATCTCACGCATTCACTCTCGGCTCTTACGTCGCATCTGACTCCCCAAAGGTGTACCACTCATTACATCTCTAAAAGATTGACAACAATGTACCATTGAGATACAACCCATACTATGCATCCAATAACTGAATAATATAATTACACAACCTGTGGTATGATCACACCTTATCGACACTGCAACCATGCATTCCATCTACTAAACATACCAACCATAGACACACTCTTTCATCTGAGCGATAAAATAATACTTACACTTTTCACCAACTGCTTCCTTCAAGAAACTCAATACTCATATTCCCATACTATTGAATTCTAATTATCTGACTCCTCTTAAGTCACACCATCAATTATCCAACACGTTACATTCCGCTTTTGCTGCACTATTCTGATTACTCATTACAACCATCATTACCAAATAGATTTCTGAGTTTTACCCGATTCCGACTCTCTTTACTCATTTGTCCAAGAATCATTCTTCATCATCCATGGTACCAATTCACTACTCAGCAATCCTTACTCGCATCCAACGAAAACCAATTTCCTGATTTACTTCCTCTATTTAAACATCCTAACTATCAGAGCAAGTACACACAAGTAATTATAATCACACTCGTCAGCCTCAATACACCATCTCTTACAAAATAATTCAAATTGAGTCTCGCTCTTCTCTTAAGAATTAAATCAACCTCATCCTTCTTAGAGTATAATTCCTTATTATATCTGGAATCTACAACACCACCTCAATAACAGCGCAAAATTATTACAACATCATATAGCATCAACTCTTCGTTTTAATTTCGCCGAATACATACTCGTTAACTACGTACAACCGTAATAATATATTCATCATCTCGGTAATTATTCAAAAGAGTTATAATTCTTCGACACGACATCCTTACCTCCACTGGATTCTAAATCCAACATATAGATCAACACATATTCTCTATGTAAGCTCCTGACATATTAATTCCTCACCTCCCACGAGTAGTACTCATAACACTACTCCACATCACACTTTCGCTGTGCGACTCTGATTTACCCGTCTTAAGTCATTTGTCCATCATGTTGCACTCTTTCATATCCACCTCTTCATAAATTCACACAACATAGTGAGTGATTATTCCCACGGCTTCGCATTCATCACATCTTATACCATTAAGGTAACAAAACAAGTTCATCTCATTTATAAGATTTCGTCTACTATTAACAAGAGATTAAGGGTGATCAAGTCCTCAATTTGTCAATAGATAGTCGTCATCCATATTTAAGCATAAACTGTCGTTACTACATAATAGTGTCCTTTCCGAGTTTGCACCCAAACTCATTAACATCGTCGTAGTTCAATAATCCACTACGGTGTCCTTCTTCTAGAATATTCTTCCGAAGCTCAAAACATCAGAAACACAAATCCAATCACTCAACCTCATTATATTATTCCCGTCGATTCTGAATTCACCGCCTTTACCTTGGTAATTCAAAGTCAACCTATCGATCAACTCAACATCGTCTTTCTGACCTTCTCTAATCTCGTCAAGAATACCACTAGTCAGCCTTAGTATACCCAAACTAACACTATTAGGATCACCTTCACATACCAACTCAAGTCTCTAAATTGTCCAATTAAATCCAACTCATTCATCATTAGCACCGACATATTTAAAGACTTCCTACGCAACACAATAGCTCAACATTTTCCTTACTAGGATGGTAATTCAAACCAAAATCATAATCCTAGAAAAAAATACTCTAATCACCTCTGCTGCCTCATATTAAGCCCTTTCTGGTCAAAGAGGTACTTCAACTCATATGATCACTAAACACTTCGAATCTTGAACCATACAATTAACCTGCACGACCAAGACAACATTCATAACTCGTGGTTTTAATCCAAATTCCATGATATCCTTCACGTCCAAATATCATTCCACTCGGAATCTCAACGAAGCCTTCTTCACATCAATAGGTGTCAGAAATTTTCTACGATTCTTCTTTTATACCTATCGTCACTTTGCCATCACAAATACGACTCCAAGAGTTCTAAAGTTTATTCCATCTTTTCTACTAATTCACTTCCCACTAAAATCCATCGGACCTCAAACCATCTTTATTACTGAACATCTCATCAACAACATATTCCACTCAATTTTGTTTCAAACAATCACGATAGTAGGCATTCCTATTCAACAAGTTTCACACTTCCTTAACCGACTTCACAATATCTCCTTATAGGATCAATCTATTGTATTTATAACTCTCCCATAAGGTAGAACATAATCTCTCCTCTTTGTAGGTTCAACGACACGTCAATCTGACACTCGGAACCCAAGATATGAATTTTCCATCGTTATCCGAAATGCAACATCGACATCATGCAGCGACGCTCTATACGGTATTCCCAAAACTCTTCAAATGGTACATCCAATTCTTAAAATTACTTCTCAACAAACCTTCTAATTATTCCTTCAATCCGTTCAACACTGACACTGACATCCCGTGCAGTACCAATAAACAAGTCTAGTTATAAGAACAAGAGTAACCGTAACTTCACCTCTTTCCAATGTCATCCTTTCACAATTAATTATGTTACAGCTTCTGCAACTATTTTTATAACAAAGTTCATCTCGTTAGCTTTCCGATGCTTCAAACGAAACTCAAATCGGATGTCCAGAACTCCAGTTATAAATTTTCGAAGTTTCATAACGATTCAACAAATGTCCTGCGTTTTTCTTACGGAAATCCCGCTCTACAACTCATCATCTTCAAATCAATCACATTCTAAACAGCTCCTTATCATATCTCTTCACTTCCACACATTCTTATAACTTGAGCAACACATCCCATCGCCAAATTTCGTCTTCTGCAACATCACGAAACTAAATTCATGTACGCCATCATCAACCTTCTTATCCTTGAGATCATACTCGTCTCTTCACATTACTCGCACGTCAAAACGTTCTCAACAACCTCGATAACCTCTACCATCATCTCAATTACTTACTAGTAATCCTACGGCAAGGTTTGCAACAATACTTCCTTTAATCACCGCTTCAACAGCGACCTTTCACATAGGGCTACCCATACGACAACATCACAATCCATCAGTAGCACTTGAAGCATCAAAACTTCAAAATTCCATTTTCCAGAAATAACTACCATCTACTCCGAGGCACTCCAACTGAAATAACAACCGCAGTCTACAGCCCATGTCACCTTCACTTCAAAAAATAATAACTCCCCACTCTCGTACTGCTGCCCTCCGCATCACGCTAACATCTTGCATTTGAGACATATCCGAGAAGCATAGCTTCTCCCCCACTAGTTTCAATCCCAATTCTGCAGGCAAACAGTTAGAACACACTGAGTACCGACAGTGTTTCACACACATGTCGCATACCGAAGGGAAAAATTAACAACAAGACTCTGGTCACATGACCGACTATGCTCTGATACCACTATTGTAACACCCTTCTAAACCCTGCGGCAATTAAATAAATATTTCAGAGTAAAACATAAACACAAGGGTGCCACAATTATTTAAAATAAATAAACCAATCATGGTCAAGTCATGCTTTATTAGGAAACGATTTACCAAAGACACAATTATGTTTATCACAGCGGAATAAGGAACATCATCAACATAACCAATAGGAACCATAATCCAACACCAAATAAAATAGAGGATTCTCCTAAATCTCTATAACTATCGTCCCCCAGTGTTACAAGATCAGAGCATGACCGACACGACCCAAAACAACGGATAAACTCTACGAGTCATCCTCACCGAGCACTAATGCCGCTACTCCTTAATCTGAAAATTGTCAACAAGTAAGGGTGAGTCTCATTCTCAATTACTCAATGTTATGCATTCATAAGCAACAAAACATCATAATATATCATTCACCCAATTTACCATATATTCAGATTCACATCTATTATTCATCAATTCACACAATAATAGAATACATCACCAAAAGACAACACCATAACAATTACACCATCATCAAATATTATAACATTGGACAATCTTCCATTCATGTTATAATTATACACAACAACCTAATGCAAATGCAACTATATGCATGTGATACCAAACATGGGATAACCCATCTCACCGATCCACCACCATAAAGATTCGGCTACTTCTCTCACCAATTCCACACAATGGGAATTAGCTACCGCTGTCCCACCACCATAAGGGATACAGCCCACAACATGATTATGAAATGCATGTATCAACCATAACATGCTCACCATCAACATTAAACAACCAAATGTCATAATCATCAACCACCACGATAATCAATAGCCACACACAGTTATGCTATTTCTCAACTATAAATAAATACATATTTTACATTAACAATATATGTATATCAATTACCAGTTACAACCACGACATCATAAAAGATAAAACATTCACCACACAGTGCAACAACAATAGCACCCCTCACAATCGTGTACCAAGTACAACAAATCAATCCCAACAATAACAGAGCATTTACATCATCATTCATCAAAATACATGATAACCATTTTTACCATGAACAACATCCATTTTGCATAACAAGCAGAAGCAATCACATTATAACAAACCCCATCATTGCACATATTCAATTATGCAAACAACAAACCATTGCACCTCATCAACTACGCAAAACAAGAATAAATCACATTTGAAGAAAACGATACTTTTCAAAATAAAATCAAATTATTGTTGTTATATTTATTTTATATGGTAGAACATTCAATTTAAGGAACAACGTCCAAAACGGCGTCTAAAACGGACTTACGGTTTGAAAGTTACACATATTTACATTTTTCAGAGAAAACAATTATCGCTACAGCACGCGGCGCCAACCGGGTTCGCGGCGCGGAACGAGAAAAAGTTACGCCTTCGCTGCGCCAACACATGGACGTGGCGCGACCTTAGCGTATCACAACTTCCTGGTTTTCTGCCCAATAGTTCGCGGCGCAAACAGAGGTTCGCGGCGGGACCTGGCGATTTTGCAGAATTACGGGTCTGCGTTCAGACTCTGCGATTTCACATCCTTTTCACCCAAAAACGATTCCAGACATCGCATACAGGCATATAATCATCGAATTTCTCATCACACATCATTATACATCAAAACAACACATCAATAACCAACAATCTATACAAATTCATCAATTATCCCAAATCATAACATACCTAACAATATCAAATCCCAATATACCCAATCGAATCGAATCATACGTTAATCCATCCCATTACTCATAATCACATAATAGAAATTAACCGGAAGAGTCCCCCCTTACCTTAGCCAAGAATTCTTGATTGGTCTCTCCCTCCATTGCTCCTCTTTCACATTCTTCGTGTTCCAAACTCTTTTCACATCCCTTTCTCTTATTCTCAATTCCTTATTATTTTATAAAATAACCTTTTAATTAGAATATGGCCTTTACTAACATAACACCCACTCATTCCTTAACATCACACATGGCCCAACACCATAACCATCCATTTCCCAATTAATATCCCACAAACCACCAATAATTCTAATTATTAATTAAATTTCCATTTAAATTAAAAATTAAAATATACGGGTGTTACACCTATAAATATGAAGTTCTGATGAGAAGCAAGGTCACCAATCCTGAACGAACTTATTCTGAAAAACTTGCTGAAACGCTGTTCAACTCAAAGCTCAGAAACTTCATCTTCATCAAAGCTCACTACATTGCTGTTGTAATATATTAGTGAGATTAAGCTTAAACGTTAAGAGAAATATCACTGTTGTGATTATAGCTTTTCAGAAGCAATTGTAATACTCTTATTTGATTACATTAATTTGTAAGTAACTAGAGTGATCAAGTGTTGATCAGGATACTCTAGGAAGTCTTAGCTTGTGTCTAAGCAGTTGTAATTAGAGTGATCACGTGGTGGTCAGGATACTCTAAGAATGTCTTAGCTTATGTCTAAGCATTTGTTCCTAGAGTGATCAGGTTGTGATCAGGATACTCTAGAAGACTTAGTCATGGGCTAAGTGGAAAACCATTGTAATCTGTTGCGATTAGTGGATTAAGTCCTCAGGTGAGGTAAATCACTCTGTGGGGGTGGACTGGAGTAGTTTAGTTAACAACGAACCAGGATAAAAATAACTGTGCAAATTGTTTTTATCGTTCAAGTTTTTAGACTACACTTATTCAACCCCCCCCCCCTTTCTAAGTGTTTTTCTATCCTTCAATTGGCATCAGAGCGCCGGTGCTAAGGTGCAAGCACTTAACCGTGTTTAGAAAAGATTCAGGAAGAGAAAAACGCTTCAGTAAAAGATGGCTGGTGAAATTCCAACAAATACATCTGCATCTACATCTGGCTCTGCTGAGCAATACAACGGTAACAATGGTTATACTAGACCACCAGTATTTGATGGTGAAAACTTTGAATACTGGAAAGATAAACTGGAAAGTTACTTTCTTGGTCTAGATGGTGAATTATGGGATCTTCTGATGGATGGTTACAAACATCCAGTGAAAGCCAGTGGCGTAAGGCTTACAAGGCAAGAAATGGATGATGATCAGAAGAAGCTTTTCAAGAATCATCATAAATGTAGGACTGTTTTGCTGAATGCTATCTCTCATGCTGAGTATGAGAAGATATCTAACAGGGAAACTGCCCATGATATATATGAGTCATTGAAAATGACCCATGAGGGAAATGCTCAAGTCAAGGAGACTAAATCTCTTGCTCTAATCCAGAAAAATGAAGCCTTCAAGATGGAGGATGATGAAAACATTGAGAAGATGTTCTCAAGATTTCAAACGCTAACTGCTGGATTAAGAGTTCTGGATAAAGGCTACACCAAGGCTGATCATGTAAAGAAGATTATTAGAAGCCTACCCAGAAGATGGGGTCCAATGGTAACAGCATTCAAGATTGCAAAGAATCTGAATGAAGTTTCTATGGAAGAGCTTATCAGTGCCTTGAGAAGCCATGAAATAGAGCTGGATGCAAACGAGCCTCAGAAGAAAGGTAAGTCTATTGCATTAAAATCTAATGTTAAAAAATGCACTAACGCTTTTCAGGCTAGAGAAGAAGATCCTGAAGAATCAGAATCTGAAGAAGAAGATGAACTGTCCATGATCTCCAAAAGGGTAAACCAACTCTGGAAGAGCAAGCAAAGGAAGTTCAGAGGCTTCAGAAGTTCAAAGAGATTTGAACGAGGAGAATCTTCTGGTGACAGAAGATCTGACAAGAAGAAGGCTGTCTGCTATTAGTGCAATGAGCCTGGACATTACAAGAACGAGTGGCCAAAACTTCAGAAGGAGAATCCCAAGAAGAAGTTTCATAAGAAGAAAGGTCTTATGGCAACATGGGATGATTCTGAATCAGAATCAGAATCAGACTCTGAAGAAGAGCAAGCCAACTTCACGCTGATGGCTACAGAAGATGATGGATCAGAATCTACATCAGAATCAGATTCTGAAGAGGTATTTTCTGAACTATCTAGAGAAGAGTTAGTTTCCAGTTTAACAGAACTTCTGGAACTCAAGGCTCATCTTAGTATCAAATACAAAAAGCTGAAAAAGCAGTTTGAATCTGAAACTAAGAAGCTGGAATTGGAAAATTCTGAACTGAAGGAAAAAGTTTTAAATCTATCCAAAGATAGTGGATCTCCTTCTGAAACAGAAAAATCCATTCCTAGCATGAATCATATTCTGACAGAATATGACTCGAGCTTCAGAAAGTTCTTATCTAGAAGTATTGGCAGAAGTCATCTTGCTTCTATGATATATGGTGTTTCCGGAAACAGAAGGTTTGGTTTTGGCTATGAGGGTGATACCTCACATAAATTTGAACCTGTTGATGATCTGAAGATCACATACAAGCCATTGTATGATCAGTTCAAATATGGCCATGCTCATGATATTAGGCTCACTTCACATGCATAGAAGTTTAACACTGTTCACACCAAGAAGCATGTGACACATCCTAAGAAATATCATGCTGACAAACCTAAAGAATATCATGTTGTTTCTCCTGTTAAATATTTTGCTAAACCCAAGTTCAATCAGAACTTGAGGAGAACTAACAAGAAAGGACCCAAGAAATTGTGGGTACCTAAGGAGAAGATAATTTCTGTTGCAGATATCCTTGGCGGCAAAGAGGACAAAAAGCAAAATGTCATGGTACCTGGACTCTGGGTGCTCGCGACACATGACGGGAAGAAGGTCTACATTCCAAGACCTGGTGCTTAAACTAGGTGGAGAAGTCAAGTTTGGAGGAGATCAGAAGGGCAAAATCATTGGCTCTGGAACCATAAGTCTTGGTAACTCTCCTTCCATAACTAATGTACTTCTTGTAGAAGGATTAACGCATAACTTATTGTCCATAAGTCAATTAAGTGACAATGGTTATGATATAATCTTCAATCAAAAGTCTTGCAAGGCTGTAAGTCAGAAGGATGGCTCAATCCTATTTACAGGCAAGAGGAAGAACAACATTTATAAGATTGATCTTTCTGATCTTGAGAATCAGAAGGTGACTTGTCTTATGTCTGTTTCTGAGGAGCAATGGGTCTGGCACAGAAGATTAGGTAATGCTAGTTTGAGAAAGATTTCTCAGATTAACAAACTAAATCTGGTCAGAGGACTCCCAAATTTGAAATACAAATCAGATGCTCTTTGTGAAGCATGTCAGAAGGGCAAGTTCTCCAAACTTGCATTCAAGTCTAAGAATGTTGTGTCTACCTCAAGGCCGTTAGAACTCTTGCACATTGATCTGTTTGGCCCAGTCAAAACAGCATCTGTCAGAGGGAAGAAATATGGATTATTCATCGTAGATGATTATAGCCGCTGGACATGGGTAAAGTTCTTGAAAAACAAGGATGAGTCTCATTCAGTGTTCTTTGAATTCTGCACTCAGATCCAATCTGAGAAGGAGTGCAAGATCATAAAGGTCAGAAGTGATCATGGTGGCGAATTTGAGAACAGATTCTTTGAGGAGTTCTTTAAAGAAAATGGTACTGCCCATGATTTCTCTTGTCCTAGAACTCCACAGCAAAATGGAGTTGTAGAGCGAACGAATAGGACTCTACAAGAAATGGCCAGAACCATGATCAATGAAACCAATATGGCTAAGCATTTCTGGGCAGAAGCAATAAACACTGCGTGTTATATTCAGAATAGAATCTCTATCAAACCTATTTTAAATAAGACTCCTTATGAATTATGGAAGAACAGAAAGCCCAACATTTCATATTTCCATCCTTTTGGATGTGTATATTTTATTCTGAATACTAAAGATCATCTTGGTAAGTTTGATTCTAAAGCACAAAAGTGTTTCCTTCTTGGATATTCTGAACGCTCTAAAGGCTACAGAGTATACAATACTGGAACATTGATTGTAGAAGAATCAATCAATATCAGGTTTGATGATAAGCTTGGTCTTGAAAAACTAAAGCAGTTTGAGAATTTTGCAGATTTTGATATTGATATATCAGAAGCAATAGAACCAAGAAGCAAAGCTGCAGAAGCTGATAGTCTCAGAAGCAATGGATCAGAAGATCAAGTTGCTGCATCTTTAGAGAATCTCAGGATTTCTGAAGAGCCAACAGTCAGAAGATCACCTAGACTTGCATCAGCTCATTCAGAAGATGTGATCCTTGGGAAGAAAGACGATCCCATCAGAACAAGGGCATTCCTTAAGAACAATGCAGACTGTCAATTAGGTCTTGTTTCTTTGATCGAGCCAACTTCTGTTGATCAAGCTCTAGAAGATCCAGACTGGATAATTGCCATGCAAGAAGAACTCAATCAGTTTACAAGGAATGATGTATGGGACTTGGTTCCTAGACCAAAAGGATTTAACATCATCGGCACTAAGTGGGTATTCAGAAACAAGCTAAGCGAGAAGGGAGAAGTGGTAAGAAACAAAGCCAGACTGGTTGCTCAAGGTTATAGTCAGCAAGAAGGGATTGACTACACAGAAACCTTTGCACCAGTGGCCAGGTTAGAATCTATTCGTCTATTAATTTCTTTTGCCACTCAACATAACATCACTCTTTATCAAATGGATGTCAAGAGTGCCTTCTTAAATGGTTATATAGATGAAGAAGTTTATGTCCATCAACCTCCTGGTTTTGAAGACTCCAAGTCTCCAAATCATGTTTTTAAATTAAAGAAATCATTATACGGATTGAAGCAAGCTCCTAGAGCTTGGTATGAACGTTTAAGTTCTTTCCTTCTGGAAAATGGTTTCACTAGAGGAAAAGTGGACACTACTCTTTTTTGTAAAACCTTTAAAAAGGATATTTTAATATGTCAAATATATGTTGATGATATCATCTTTGGAACATCTAATGCTACACTTGGAAAGGAGTTTGCTGAGTCTATGCAGGCTGAATTTGAAACGAGCATGATGGGAGAACTCAAGTATTTCCTTGGGATTCAAATCAACCAAACTTCTGATGGAACCTATGTTCATCAAACGAAGTATGTGAAAGAACTTCTGAAGAAGTTTAATCTTTCTGAAAGCAAAGAAGCCAAAACTCCTATGCATTCAACATGTGTCCTAGGTAAGGATGAGGTAAGTAAGAAGGTAGATAAGAAGTTGTCAAGAGGTATGATTGGATCTCTTCTATACCTAACTGCTTCTAAACCTGACATTCTCTTCAGTGTTTGTTTATGTGCTAGATTCCAATCAGATCCGAGAGAATCTCATTTAACTGCGGTTAAGAGAATTCTGAGGTATCTGAAACGTACTACTAATGTTGGTTTAGTTTACAGAAGATCCAAAGATTACAACTTAGTAGGATTCTGTGATGCTGACTATGCTGGAGATAGAATTGAAAGGAAGAGTACTTCTGGAAGTTGTCAATTTCTTGGAAGTCACTTGATCTCATGGTACAGCAAGAAGCAAGCTACTATTGCCCTCTCAACAACAGAAGCAGAATATGTTGCTGCTGCTGGTTGTAGCACACAAATGCTCTGGATGAGAAGTCAGCTGGAAGATTATCAGATATATGAGAGTAACATTCCTATTTTCTGTGATAATACTTCTGCTATATGTTTATCTAAGAATCCTATCTTGCATTCAAAAGCTAAACATATTGATATTAAACATCATTTCATAAGGGACTATGTTCAGAAGGGTGTTATATCTTTAAACTTTGTGGATACAGACCATCAATGGGCTGATATCTTTACAAAACCCCTTGATGAAGATAGGTTTAAGTTCATTCTGAAAAATATCAGTATGGATTTATGCCCAGAATGAGAAGATGAGAAGATCTTATGTATGAGTATCTTCTGAAATGAGACTGGATTAGTCTTTTATAAGAAGTTCTGATTGTAATCAATTAGAAGTAGTGATTCTGTTATTACTAACGTTTCATTGTCTAAGTTGACTCAGAATCTCTTTAAAAGTAAAACAGCTGTAATTGGCTATCCAGATGGTAAACACGTGTTCACTATTTCTGGACAAGCGTGCGTGCAGTTGAGGGGACGCCTACTTAGGTAACTGTGCTAATCACTTCTTTTGTCATTATTATCTCTCCTTACGTCACGTAACATTAAATGGTATCCATCATTTCTTTTATTTCTTTTTCTTTTAATACCCTTCAAACGTTTCTTTTCCCTCTTATATTTCTCTCTCTTGCATTCAGTTTCTTTTTCTCTCTCTCTCTCTCTCTTTGCATTCATATCATAAACCCTAGCAGTTTTCACTATCTGCAACTTCATCATGAATCCTTCGTCAAGTTCTGCAAATCAAGAAACTGATCGTAAACAAAAGAGAAAGGCAACTGATGAACCAGAAAACAAACCAAAAAGAGTAAGGATCACCTATGACCCTCTCAAGGTGAATCCCTTTGAAGCTATGATGTCTGGAAACTACTCAAGACGTGTGTATCAACCCCTTGATGGTATCCCTCAATCACCTCCCTCTTCACAGACTTCCACCACCTCTTCCTCTTCTATCACCTCTCTGGAACCACCATCTCCACCATCTGATATCCCTTCTCCCTCAACCCATCTCACAGATATCTCCTCACCGCTCTCACACCCTTTTCCCACCAGAACACCTAACCCCTACAGCTTTGTGTTTCCTGACTCCAGATTCACTGTCAACCCTCCAACACCTACCACTCATTCTTCTCTAGAGCTTTTACACTCAGATGTAAATAGCTGGTTGGAGATTCTGGGTGCTGTCATACCCTAATTTTTGACCCCCCTGAGATGACATATCTTCAGGATTTTCATCAAGTCAAAGTAAGTACCCAGGGCAGTCTGGCATTCAATCGAGGGTGTTCAAAGACCAGAAAATTCAGGCAAAGGATCAATCAATAGAGGGATTAGTCTCTAATACAATCATAAGACTCAAAAGCCTCATTATTACACCTATGATTGATTAAGACACCCAGTTATCTAAGTACAGGATTACTCAGATCAACAGACTAGGGTTTGGAGCCTATCAAGGACTAAAATCAGGGATCACATTTGGGAAGCCCTAAAAAACCTCAGGGGATCATTCAAAGACATCAATCACCTTCAAATATCTCATATTACAAGATCCACTGGACATCACACTTCAATTCAAAGTCTACAGTCATTATTTTCACATGGTCGACAAATTAGGGTTTTGACCTAATTCACCAAGATAATTGACTTTTTAATCAGGGCATGAATCCAAAACTCAAGACATGATTCAAGAGTCTCTACTACCTCAATATAATCCATTTACATCATTCATTTGAGGAGAAGATTTTGTTTCTACACAAAAAGCCCAAAAATTCACTTTGTCAGGAAAAGTCAACTGTACAGATTCATCATTGACTTTTAAGGTTTTTGGTCAAAAAATGACTTTCAAAGATCAATATCATCAATATATGGATGTCAAAGTCATTTGACCAAAGAAATTCAAAGAAATTCATCAAGGAGCAAAAAGTCGGGAATTAGGGTTTTTGAAGGCATGGTGAGAACTCAAAATTTCACCTACACAACTCAAAAAACTTCCAACATGAAAGTTGTAGATCATGCAAAATAAAACAACATCTTACAAGGGAACTTTTTTCAAAAGATCAACCATTTATGAAGTTTTGGAAATTTTGAAGTTTAGGTCATAAACACTTAGAAATTTTTCTAAGTGTTTTAACCTAGTTTTCATCCAACTTTGGGCTCATTTTTCACAAATTTCCCAAATGATTCTGAAGAAGACATAATCTAATGATTTAAAGTAGATGTTTAGGGCTTTCCAAATTGTGTTCAACCTTCTCCAAATTCAATTTGAGCTAGGAGTTATGCTTGTTCAAAGTTGGCCTCATGAAGTAAAATTATAGGTCATGTGCAAATTGGAACTTTGCAATTTTGTGCATTTTGCTTCACTAAGTGATGCTACACGACCTCTAATGCATCTGAAACCATACCATACATCAATTTCCATCATTGCATAAGGATTAGAGAAGATTCCCAAAAACAAAGGCATGTGATTATGTAATGATTGCATTTTTGAATTTATGACAAATTGGTGATTCATCAAAGGAATCTTCTCCCAACCAATTGGAGCTCATTTCTGCAGCCATTTGGTCCCCTAAGATCAAGCAAAACCGAGGGCTAGGGAGTGGTATCAAAGAGCTCATCATTGCACTTGGAATATTCTTTGAATTCCTTCATGGCTAAGAAACCAAACTCACTACACCAAGCAAGCTTACTATGATCAATTGCTCTGAACCAATTGCCTATAAATAGAGGCCTCATTCTCATTCAAAAAAACACACCAAAGCAACAGAATTCTTGCTTTCTCTCTTCTTTCTTCATACTTAGTTTTTTCAAAGGTCCTTTGGCAAGAAGACTCGGGTTCTTCAAACCAAAGCTCTCTCTTTGAAAATAAGTATTCAAACACATTGAGGGAGGCATTTGGAGGTGATCCAAACCTCTGGAACACTGCTGGGCGTGGAGAATCATCATCTCCACCTCTCATTTGGAGCACTTGCAGTTGGAGGACCACAGAACAATTCAGGAGGTTTCAAGCCAAGCCAATCATCCAGGCACACTCCTCATGTCATAGTGAAGCTAACCAGATGGCTGCAGCTCATCTGTAACTCCAAATTCAACAACCTCCATGTTCACTTGAAGCTGAAATCGAGGGAGGTCCATAGAACAATTCAGAAGGATTCAGGCTACAATAAGCATCCAGTTAGCATCATTAAGTCTCAGGGAAGCTATTGAGATCATTCATTCAAGCCCAGGTGGTCTCTATCATCCTCACGACCTCCACTTTCAGAGATAAGTTTCTGAACCTCACTTCTCTAATTTAAGTACTCTTTGTGAAATAGCTCGATTCTATCTTGTTCAGCATCATCAGAGGATTGAAAACCCTCTATCATCATCCATTTATCTTTCAGTATAGTCATTTAATTTGATTTTAAAATTTTAGGGTTCTTCACGATTTCTGGTAAATTAGTTAGATGTAGTTAATATTAATTCATGTTAGTTACATATTTAGAATCGTGAGTGAATTTAGAGCAAGTTTCATGTTTACATCATTGCAAATGGTTGAGAGTTGAGAGAGTTCAGAAATTTGAATTGATGGAGCTTGAGGTTGAAGACGAAGATGGAGGGTGGCGCCATTTTTCAAATCTCTGAGCAAAGTTTGTTTTATTTTTAATGATAGGCGTTTCCTTAACGAATGAATAACTTGCCCTAGTGGCCACACATGCGCTCTTAGTCTCCTCATGCCCAAGGTCTGGGGTTCGATCCCCCCCTCAGACCTTTTGTTTTTATTTTCCATTTTTAACGCGCGTGTTTCACATATAAACAACTGGGATCCTTCTTTAGTCACACTGAGCGTGTAGCTCAGTTGGCTTTGTTTTGGTGTGGTGACTATAAAGGCGTGAGTTCAAGCCTTGGTGGAGACATTCCTATTTTTTTACCACTTTTCACACTTATTTTCTTCACAACTTCACACAATTAATTAACCTATCAAACTAATTTATTTTCACTTCATTTTTCACACACTTGTCATTTAATACATCTATTTTGTGAATAATCAAAAAAATCATAAAAATATTATTTATTTCATGTATTTTTATTAGGTTTAAAATAGTATGTTTTAGGTGTTTTCTTAAATACTTTAATACATATTTTCACTTTGTTTTAACCTAAATCATTTTGTAAATAAAGTTTATGATAAAACCCTAATTGTTTAGGTCTTAATTAAGATAAAAATCTTTATTTTTACTTTAATTAAGTTGACTTTTGTCAATTCTCAAAACTATTTTCAATCTCCGAATAAATCAAATGATTAAGGTTTTCAAACAACAAAACCTTGTATCATTCAAAATCATTTTCAAATTGCTTTTGCACCAGTACTGTAAAGTACTGGGCCTCTAATAGAGTGTAAGTCCCAAAAACCTTCTCTTCTTAGCTTGTTTTCAAAACTGTATTTTCAAAATCTTCTTTCTGTTTTCAAAACATTCTTCTGGTATTTGAAGGGCATTATTCCCGGTGAAACTCTTCAGATACCTATGTGACCTTTGTCCATCTTCACTTCTTCTGTTTTCAAAAACCATTAACTGTTTATCATATATATTCAACTGTTATCAACAAAACAACAAAAATTACTGTTGAGGCTCTGTACATACTTCTTCAATGGCCTCCACTCCATCCAGGTTAGGCTTTACAAGCTTTCAATTTACAGTCTTTATTTAAATTACTGTCAAATATAAACTGTGCATATATATATATTAGTTTAGAACTACGTATTGAGTATAAACCTTAGGACAGTTAAACTATATATATATATTATAGGAATATGGCCTAGGATTGAGAATGTCTTCCCGGTGAAGGCTCTTTCCTAATTAGAGATCTGTAGTTCAAACCCCCAAGATGAATTATTCCCGGTGAAACATCTTGGCAAAAACCTTAGAATCCAAATAATAGGATACATCCACCCAAAGAGGAATTATTCCCGGGTGAAACCTCTTACCCATTTGCCTTAGAGCCAAAATAAGTTCAAAACCACATAGCTTTCTCTTGTGCTATAACAAGGACCCTCGATTAGCCTCCTCTTGGGCTTTGTACAAGGACCCACAGGCTTCTTAAAAGCATTTCCAGCTTCCTCTTGAGCTTGTATACAAGGACCCATCAGGTTTCTTATAAACATAGGAACAAGTCTTTAGTCACCTTTTAGCCTACCCTGGTGAGTTTCTTCCAATTTAAACCAGACTTTAAACAAGCTAAGTTTGTCTCAATTCTACATTGAGTACATTTTTGGAATGAGAGACATGGACAGTCTCTGTCACCCTTATCTTCATCAATCTTCCTTAGCAGAGTCTAGGATCCATGCTTTGAGTCATCCTCAGCATTGAGTCAGCCTTCATCTTGGGCTTTAAACAAGAAGTCTCCATTAGATAATCTTTCTGCCATCCATCATTTCAATAAAAACCCCTGGAAAGGGTTAGCCTCCAACATCTGTCTAAAAAATGTCAAAACCCCTGGAAAGGGTTAGCCTCCAACATCTGTCTAAAAAATGTAAAACCCCTGGAAAGGGTTAGCCTCCAAAATCAATTCATCATTTCAAACAAAATCCCCTGGAAAGGGTTAGCTTCCACACAGTCTTTCATTTTTAATATAAACCCCTGGAAAGGGTTAGCCTCCAAAGTCAATTATTAAATGTCAAAAAATAAAGATTCATTTCTCTTAGGAGATAATTTCCCCAAAAGAGTCAAAACCCCTGGAAAGGGTCAGCCTCCAAAAACATGATAAAGCCAGTCTTTTAACAGACAAATTCTCCAGCTGAGTCAAAAATCCCTGGAAAGGGTTAGCTTCCAAAGAAAAACAGTCTTTCAATAAATAAAACCTCCTCAGTAGAGTCAAAACCAACAAAAACAGTTAGCCTCAACCTTGGGCTTCATACAAGGCACCCAAACAATAAAACTCCCCTGTTAAGAGTCAGCCTCAACCTTGAGCATTGTACAAGGCAGATAATAGAGTCTCCCCAGTGAGTTCTTCATCATTCAGTAGCCACAACCTTGGGCTTTGTACAAGGCAGACCAAACCATACTTTCATGTGTCAAAGATTCCTAACACCTAGGATCTTTCCCCATATAGTCATCCATACTTAATTCATTTAAGAGTCCGCCACAACCTTGGGCTTTGTACAAGGCAGAAAATAATGTTTTCCCTAGCAACAGTTAGCCACAACCTTGGGCTTTGTACAAGGCACATAAATAGAGTCTCCCTAAGTAGAGTCAGCCTCAATTCTGGGCTTTGTACAGAACACAAAAATACCCTGTAATTAATCCCCAGCGGAGTCATCTCCCAGAGTCAATAATATTAATTAATCAATCAAAAAGCCTCAAGCTTGGGCCTCATACAAGCCAGCTAAGTCAAATCTTTTATACAGTAGATAGACATAGCTTATCTCTATAGAGAGATATTTTTACTACTCTACCACATTCAAACAAACAAACATTTCAATTTCAATTTCAATCAAAGTCTCCCATTTAGGACTCTGAAAGACATGTTCTGGCACATCCCCAGACTTGTACACTTTCCCTAATTTGGATGAGCATCTTTCTTTCATTTTTAGAGGCACGATGGCTGTCATACTTGATCAACCAAGTAGACTCCCCTCTTGAATGAAATGAATCCAGTTATTCTGTCACTCTTTCAAAATGTTTGTGGTAGAATAGTACAAATACCTCTCTGTAGAGATGATTTCATGTCTCTTTACTGTAAACAGAGATTTAATTCCAAGCTTCAACCTTGAGCTTCAAGCAAGGCACCAAAAACAATTAATTTCCCTAGTTAGTTCCCCGAACTACATTAAGCTCTGACTTCCACTAGGGATATGTAGGCATGAGGTTCACAAGGAATCTCAGCGAGCTAATAAAATACCAAAAATAGTCAGTCTGTCTATCTGTCTGTCTTCCTTTAATCAAATCAATTCCTTCTCCTAACACAAAGGAGAAACTTTCCCAATCATTAGCAGCAAACACAATCACAAATGACACAGAGAAGGTTCCTGTAGAGTACTACAGATATGTAGGGTGTTTAAACACTTCCCTATGTATAACCGACCCCCCGGACTCCAGAATTTCTAGTCTAGGTGAAATCCCCACACTTAGCAAAACTCCTAGGGTTTAGTTGAGATCTTTTTTCCCCTTTCCTACTCGTAGGACAAATAAGAAAGTTCGTGTGATATCGTAGGAAGAACTGAAATAAAATTTCATCCCACCACGGGCGCATTCTCCTTCCAAATTTCGCGTGAAGGGTTTAGCGTGCCGTCCTCCCAAGTGAAACGGGGAGGTAAAGAAAACGACACCACAATCAGAATCTACATCAGAATCGGATTCTGAAGAGGTATTTTCTGAACTATCTAGAGAAGAGTTAGTTTCCAGTTTAACAGAACTTCTGGAACTCAAGGCTCATCTTAGTATCAAATACAAAAAGCTGAAAAAGCTATTTGAATCTGAAACTAAGAAGCTGGAAGTAGAAAATTCTGAACTGAAGGAAAAAAGTTTTAAAATTATCCAAAAATGTTGGATCTCCTTCTGACTTAGAAAAAATCTATTCCTAGTCTGAACCATATTCTTAAATAATATGACTTGAGCTTTAGGAAGTTCTTATCTAGAGGCATTGGAAGAAGTCAACTTGCCTATATGATATATGCTGTTAGTGGAAACAAGAGAGTTGGCATAGGCTATGAGGGTGATACCCCATACAAACTTGAACCTGTAGATGATATGAAAATCACATACAAGCCATTGTATGATCAGTTCATGTATGGCCACTCACATGATATTAGGCTCACATCACATGCTAAAAGCTTTCACATTACACACACTTAGAAGCATGTGACACAACCTAGAAAATATCATGTTGCTCAACCTAAGGAATATCATGATGTACCTCCTGTTAATTATAATGCTAAACCCAAGTTCAATCAGAACTTGAGGAGAACTAACAAGAAAGGACCCAAGAAAATGTGGGTACCTAAGGAAAAGATTATTCTCGTTGCAGATATCCTTGGCTGCAAAGAAAACAAAGGAAAGCATGTCATGGTACCTGAACTCTGGGTGCTCTCGACACATGACGGGAAAGAAGGTCTATGTTCCAAGACCTGGTGCTAAAATCTGCTGGAGAAGTTAAGGTTTGGAGGAGATCAGAAGGGCAAGATAATTGGCTCAGGAACCATAAGTACTGGTAACTCTCCTTCTATAACTAATGTTCTTATGGTAGATGGATTAGCTCATAACTTATTATCCATAAGTCCATTAAGTGACAATGGTTATGATATAATCTTTGATCAAAAGTCTTGTAAGGCTGTAAGTCAGAAGGATGGCTCAATCCTATTTACAGGAAAGAGAAAGAACAACATTTACAAGATTGATCTTCAGGATCTTAAGAATCAGAAGGTAACTTGTCTTATGTCTGTTAGCAAAGAGCAATGGGTCTAGCATAGAAGAATAGGCCATGCTAGTTTGAGAAAGATTTCTCAGATTAACAAACTAAATCTGGTCAGAGGTCTCCCTAATCTGAAATACAAATCAGATGCCCTTTGCGAAGCATGTCAGAAAAAGAAGTTTTCCAAACCTGCATTCGAGTCTAAGAATGTTGTTTCTTCCTCTAGGCCGCTAGAACTTCTGCACATTGATCTGTTTGGCCCAGACCAAACAGCATGTGTCAGAGGGAAGAAATATGGATTAGTCATCGTAAATGATTATAGTCGCTGGACATGGGTAAAGTTCTTGAAACACAAGGATGAGTCTCATTCAGTGTTCTTTGAATTCTGCACTCAAATCCAATCTGAGAAAGAGTGTAAAATCATAAAGGTTAGAAGTGATCATGGTGGCGAATTTGGGAACAGATTCTTTGAGGTTTACTTCAAAGAAAATGGTATTGCACATGATTTCTCTTGCCCTAGAACTCCACAGCAAAAATGGAGTTGTAGAGCGTAAGAATAGGACTCTACAAGAAATGGCCAGAACCATGATCAATGAAACCAATATGGCTAAGCATTTCTGGGGCAGAAGCAATAAACACTGCATGTTATATTCAGAATAGAATCTCTATAAGACCTATTCTTAATAAGACTCCTTATGAATTGTGGAAGAACAGAAAGCCCAACATTTCACATTTTCATCCTTTTGGATGTGTTTGTTTTATTCTGAATACTAAAGATCGTCTGAGTAAGTTTGATTCTAAGGCACAGAAATGTTTCCTTCTTGGATATTCTGAACGCTCTAAAGGCTACAAAGTATACAATACTGAAACATTGATTGTTGAAGAATCAATCAATATTAGATTTGATGATAAGCTTGGTCTTGAAAAGCCAAAGCAGTTTGAGAATTTTGCAGATAAAGATATCTCAATTTCAGAAGCTGAAGAACCAAGAAGTAAAGTATCAGAAGCTGAAGAACCCAGAAGAAAAGGAATCAGAAGATCAAGTTGCTGCGTCTTTAGAGAATCTCAGAATTTCTGAAGAGCCAACTGTCAGAAGATCTTCTAGACTCAACTCTGCTCACTCAGACGATGTCATTCTTGGAAAGAAGGATGATCCTATCAGAACAAGATCTTTTCTGAAGAAAATCAGTACGGACTTATGATCAGAATGAAAAGATTAGAAGTTTTGATGTTGATCAATTAGAAGTTTTGATTCTGTTATTACTAACGTTTCATTATCTAAGTTAATTCAGTATCTCTTTTAAAGCAAAACAGGTGTCACCAACTTTTCCAAAAGTTGAACACGTGTTCACTCTATTTGGACAAGCATGCGTGCAAACTGGGTAGAAGTTCTTGCTAAACTATACCCAGATGTGACGAAAACCAAGAATGTCAAGGATTTGAAGGACATTTACAAAGTATGGACAAAGATTCTTCTAGGATATTTCTACCACAGAAAATCAACCGGTTCACCATACTTCATAAACAAAGACCAACAATACATCATGTATTGTATTGGTACTCAGAAGAAGGTTGATGCTCCTTACATCATTTTCAATCATATGTGGAATGTTGTAAGAGATACTAGAGATGAGAACAGAACTAAGAAAGGCAATGTTATTCCTTTTGGAAGAATCATTACCAATCTTCTGGTTCAAACCAAGATGGTTGAAAAAACTGGAATCTGATGGTGTCATCAAGGATCTTGTCACTGTCACTGGAAGCATCTTGAATGCTAACACTTTGAGACAGATGAATCTTATTCGAGCTGTTGAACATGCTCCTCAACCTATTCTAGAGTTAGAAACAGAAGAGGCCCTGTTCTAGCTGAGTTTGAAATGTTCTTCAGAAAAGAACTATCAGAAGTTGAGGTTAATTATCTTAATGTTCTCAAGAAGGGTAGTGCTATTGATGCTCCTACTGGAGTAAGTCGTCAGAGGCCTTCTATTTCCACGGCTGGAGTATCAGAAGTTGTTCTAGAAGTTATCCCAGAAGCTGCTCATCTTCAGGAAAGAGGAACAAAGCGCAAGCGAGATCTTCCTTCTGTCACTAAAGAGAAGAGAAATCAAGAAGAAGCTACTGCTGAAGCTGATAAAGTGGTTATTGTTGAAAATGAAGAAGAAGAACAAGAAGAAGCTGAGAAAAAGAAGAAAAAGAAGAAGTCCAAGAAAGAAAAGAAAGAAGTTGTTGAGAAATATGATGAGAAGGACGTAGAGAAGAAGAAGAAGAAGAAGAAGAAGAAGAAAAATAAGAAGAAGAAAAAGAAAGTTCTTGTAATTGAAAAGAGATCAGAAGAAGAAGTGAATCAAGAAGAAGTGAATAAGGAAGAAGAAGAGAAGGAAGCTGTCAGAAAGAGGAAAATTGATCTAGAAAAGGTGAAGGCTGTTATGAGAAGAAGAAGCGAAAGGCTATGGAAGATGATTCTGAGAGGCCTCAGAAGAAGAGCACTTCAGGTACTCATGTTTGTGAACCTGACTCTATTTCTGTTTTAAATTCAGAATCTGTACCAACAGAAGTTCCTCAACCCTCTCAACCAGATATTCAACCAGAAATAGCCTCCACCATATCACCCTCTCTTACCAAAGTTCTCACCCCTCTTTCTTCACCCATAACCAATGTTGTTTCTGACCAACCATTGATACACTTGTTCTAGATATTCAACCCCTTCAAACACTCTTTCCCCCCTCAAACAAATATCTCCATTTCTCAACCTCCTCCTCATAGAAACTATTCCCCCATTGCTAACCCAGTTACCAAACATTTCACCCGAATCAGAATCTAAAAGTACTAGTTCTTAAGCACAATTGTTTCGTGATTGCAACTTCACTCCTAAACCCCGTCCTGAACCTGAGCTTGTTGTGCTAGACGCTGAGTCAGAAGAATTAGAATCATCTCTCACTCTTGATAGAGAACCTAAACCCTACTTCTTTCTGAACCCAAATTCTGCTATCACCAAACTCAAATCCCGCCCGGGAATTTCTGTTGGTGTATGTTTTGAATTATTAAAACTAAAGATGCAGACAGGTTTAGAGACATTGAAGGCAGCACATCATGCCCGGATGGATGATGTTGCTTTGAGAAATCTCTGGAGGATCTTCAGAAGAAAGATGAACTCTGAGTTTCTGAAGCTTCAGAAAGCATGTGAAGTAGAAGCTCCAGGTCATCTTGGATTTCTCAGGCCCTATGAAGAATTCTGGGTCAGTCATCTCAGGGGTAGGTATTGTTTTGAAGAAAAAGAATTCGTTGATGAGCTTGCAGAAGATGTGCCTAAACAAGTGCACTCACTTGCTATGGTTGTGTGGAAGCCTCACTATAGCATTCTGACTGGAGACTTTCAGTCCTTATTCAACTGGCTAAGGGAGAATCCCTCAGAGAAAGCACCAGATATGGTATATCCAGCTGTTGAAAATCCTTCAAAAGTTGCTGCTCCTACACCTCCAAAGAATATGGCTGAGATTCTTCAAGCTCTTGAGAATGAAGATTCTGATATCCCTGCTGCAGAATATGTTGAAGATGCTTCAATGTCAGAAGCTGATGCTGAGAAGCAAAGTGCTGAGAATCTTCCTGCTGAGAAACTTCCTGTTCAGGAAAATCAAGATGATGTTCTCATGATTGATGCTGCTGTTGAGCATGCTATTCCTTTGGATGATAGCTGTGAAGCTTCTTCTGATGAACCTTCTGTTCTGGTGAACGCCATGAAGGCTCTTCAAAAGAATCAAGCTTATCTTGCTTCTCGTTTGGATAAGCATGAAGATACTCACAATGAGTTTCGCTCATTCATGAAGACGCAGTCTGCAATCACTTCTGAGATTCAAAACCTTCTGGCCAAAATAGTTTCTAAGCTAGGCTAGTCGTAGTCCTTTGGTCTTAGTTGTTTTCTTGTTTCTTGCATTTGTTTCTTGCATTTGCTTCTATCTTTGTATCTTCTGATATTTTGTTGAATCAATGAAATATTATCTTCTTCTCTCATATTGTTTGTTTTTCATCTGAATCTTTTATATGCTTTTTGATGTTATGACAAAAAGGGGGAGAAATATGATAATTGATTTGGTTTACTATATCAGTTGTTGGGATTAAGTCTCAACATTACTAACAATATTTGCAAGTTCTATGTCTTTGAGATTTTTTGCAGGATTGAAGATATTCTGAAAAAGCTCAACATGAGAAGCAAATACATGAGGAAAAGCAATTCTATAAAGAAACATGTTCTTGGAATTTGAAGCAAGCTTAGTGTTGTGAAGCTTCAAGATCAGAAGCAATAAGGAACAATGTTCTGATATTCTCGTGGCAGAATATGCTCTAACACATTCTTATCCCTCATATGTTCTGATACATATTTTTTTTAAGAACTTATCAAAGTTTGCTCTGATAGTTTTTCTAGCATTGCTCTGATACATGATCTTTCTTAAAAGAATGTTCTGATTCATTCATGCTCTGACTTTTGTCGTCTAGTTTGTTCTGAAACATTTCAGGATGTAAAATGCTCTGATGAGACTCTAGTACATTCAAGAATGTTCTGATACAATCAAGCATGCTATGATTCACGGAGAAAACAAAGCTCTGAAGCTGTCCTATGGAAGCAAGAAGCAGAAGCTCTGAATGTTCTGAAGTTCTAGGCAAATGTGAACGTCTCGACTGAAATGGAAATACTCAGGAAGTCTTTTATTTATAAATTCTTCTAGTATTTATAAATCCACACACTATGTTTATATGCTTATGCTATAACTGTGTAATTGTCTTTAGTCATCTGATATTCTGATTGCAAGTTCATGTCAATTATATATGTTTTGTCATCATCAAAAAGGGGGGAGATTGTTAGAACAAGAATTGTTCTGATCAATATTCTTAGTTTTGATGATAACAATGTATATGAATTTTGTATAAGACAATGTGGTACTCTAATCCTATGCACTTTCCATTTCAGGAAATATATGATGAGTATGCACATTTTCAGCGCAAGAAGCACTGACTCAGAAGGTTCAAGTATGCAACATCAGAACATGCTCTCGCAAGACATCAGAAGATGGTCAAGCAGAATCAGAAACATGGTCTATTGAAGCATTAGAAGAACTTGAGTTCAGAAGCAGAAGCACTCAAGTTCATATGGTATCACGCTAGAAGCACTTCAAAGTCAGAAGACGAGAAGATGCTCTGCACCAAGCTGTTTGCCTCTGATTAATTCAAACGTTGTATTTGCAAAGATCAGATCAGAAGCAAGTACAAGATGGCAGGCTACGCTGACTGACAAAAGGAACGTTCGAAGCTATTAAAGGCAAATAAGTTAAAGCAGGAAAAGCAAGGCTCGAGGTAGTTGACAAAATAGTGAAACATTAACTGCAATGTTGTACGGATCACGCAACGCATCAAATGCTCCCAATGGTCCTCTTCTCAAAACGCCTATAAATAGTGAAGTTCTGATCAGAAGCAAGGTTACCAAATTACGAACAACTCTTTCAATCTTGCTGAAACGCTGCTGAATCAAAAGCTATCAAACTTCATCTTCAACCTCACATTACTTTTGTAATATCTTAGTGAGATTTAAGCTTAGAACTTAAGAGAAATATCACAATTGTGATTATAGCTTATTAAGAAGCATTGTAATACTCTTGTAAGAATTTGTTTACATTAATTTGTAAAAGGTTCCTAGAGTGATCAAGGTGTGATCAGAATACTCTAGAAGACTTAGAAGGTATCTAAGTGGAAAACCATTGTAATCAAGGTTGATTAGTGGATTAAATCCTCAGGTGAGGTAAATCACTCTAAGGGGGTGGATTGGAGTAGTTTCCTTAACAACGAACCAGGATAAAAAATCATTGTGCAATTGTTTTTATCTTAAGAGTTTTTAAAGTCACACTTATTCAACCACCCCCCTTTCTAAGTGTTTTTCTATCCTTCAACTGAGATATAATTAGAAAATGGATTATACTTTTCTAATTTCTCGATTGCCACATCCTTCTTTTTGATGTTGTCAAATGGGGAGAGAGAGAGAGAGAGAGAGAGAATCAAAGAAATGGAAGTCAAGAAGTTGAAGCAAATAGCAACAGTGTTTGCACCAGGATAGGGGGAGAGTCTATCAAAATCACCATACGGGCTACTAACGGTTGTAAAAGAGTATGCATCAAGAAAGAAGGGATAAAGCCTTGACTTCTAAAGAAACAAGTTTTGCCATCATCAAAATGGGGGAGTATGTGAGTGCAAGGTGTGTTTTAAGTGATGGTAAAAACTTGTTATTAAAGCTTGGATGTGTCTCAAGTCAACCATGCAAAGTAGGAAGCTTCAATATATTCAAAGCCAGCAAATTTGAAGGTTCAAAGTTCACAGGTCAACCTACGCAGGTTATGCAGTCGACTCACACAGTGAAAAACTTGGACTTTTGGCTTTTTGAGTTCTTCACGTCGACCTACAAAAAAACTCAGGTCGAGCCTCTCAATCTCTCAGGTCGACCTGTCGCTACGAAATTCAGAATTTTTGCTGTTTCTTTTGCTGTTGCTGCTCTTGGATAAAAGGAATTCAAAGTAGATGTGTCATAAGAACAAGAATAGTAAAAATATACACTAAGCACTCATCATCTTCAACCTTTCGTTCATCGATTGATAATCACAACATAATAATCTTTGTCAATCAAGGTGAAGAACGTGCATGATAAGGTTTAACGGTAGATTCAGTTCTTGTTCGAGTTGATGTGTTAGTAGGTTCTTCTTGAACAAAATCTTAGGGTTTTTTTCTTCCAAGATCAAGAGTGATTTGGGATTTTTTGGCGATTGCTTCGCTTCGAAGTTATTCAGCCTGTGCTTAAGGATTTGAGGGATCTCTGATTCGCTCGACAAGGTAGCTACAATCGGAGGATAATAAAGGTAGAATCGGGGGTCATGATTTGTCAAGATCAACGAAGATTACTTGGTTCTACCTGAATCAAGGGGGAGAGAAGTGTTTAAGTTCAATTTTACTGCATAATTGTAGTTGGTGATTGGTAAACCCTTCTCTTGTTAAAACAATTTGCATTCAATACATATTATCCTAATTCCATTTGGAGTTAGGGGCAGACGTACCCTACACGGGGACGACAAAGGGAACTGCCTAAACAAATACTGCGTTCTTTCTTGTTTTCGCTTTATCTTTTCGTAATGTTTGTGGTAAAATTCGTATTTTGATCAAAAGTTGAAACTTGGTAAAATGTGCACACCAAGTATTTGATAAAATTCCAAACATAACTTTTGCTAAGTTTCTGTTAAACAGTTTATTGTGATTAATTATATATTGTGTGTAGATTAACAAATTGGTTATTAAGTCGAAGAGCACAATATCATTTCATTATTTTTTCATCTGGTTTTGTTCACGCATATCCGACATCCAATAGCCTGATCGTTCTAGACGATTCATTTGTTTCCGGGACAACAAAGTCTTAAACACGATTTTTTTTGTAAAATTTGAAAACGGTGGTCTATTCACCCCCCTCTAGACCCACCTTATCGTCTAACATCAAATTATTTGCTTTTGATTAAAATTTCAATTTAATATCTCCACTATTCTCTTCCACCATTCTCTTAGTTCCTCTCTTTTCAATCAAAATCAAATTTTTTATGTTCTTCAAAAAAATTATTTACCACATCTAATCTTCAAGTGGGTATATATCTATGGAGGTTCTATTATAGCAGTGAAAGAAAAATAATTTTTCTTGATTGTCTCTTCAAATGGGTAGATATTTACCATTGCCTTACTAATACAGGTGGCTACTATCATGGTGTAAAATTCATGAAACATTTTTACAGTATAGCTTCTGGATGTTGGTGTAGAATTGAGGTTTAAAGATATTGTTAGTCTTTGTGTATTGTGACTAGGGTGTTTGGATGTGTTTTATTTAAGGGTTTCTTTACAATCCCACTAGCACTTCTTCATAAAGTATAACAACAGAAAGCAAGCAGGAAAAAGAATGGATTTAGATTAAAAAAATAGTTGAAACTATAATTGGAATTTCAAAAGAAATATGAATGAAAGAGAACGGGAAAATTTGCATAGAAATAAAGAACTAAATGGTCAAAAAAATTAAACTAATAATGTTAATTTTAAAATATAAATTACATTTGTGTCCCTTTAGTTTTTACTTTTTAAAATTAAAAATAAAATTAAAAAAAAAAGGGTTTTTTGGTCCAAATGAAAAGGTGTTAAATTGCTAAATAAATATTTATACAAATGAGTGGGTCTGTTGTAGCAATATATATATATATATATATATATATATATATATATATATATATATATATATATATATATATATATATATAAAGGATATTTTTACTCCAAGAGAAAGTTATGAAGACGTACTCCACATCTTGACTATTAATTCTTCTCAATCTAATGGTTAAAAGTAATGAGTATTATTTTCTCTCTCCACATTTAATTTCTTTTATTTTTAGTCATTAGATTGAGTAGAATTAATGGTTAAGATGTGTTTTAATAACTTACTCCTAGAGTAAGAATATATCTCTCTCTCTCTATATATATATATATATATATATATATATATATATATATATATATATATATATATATATATATATTATCTGATGAGAACTGATATTTTATATTAGAAATGAGAACTATTAATATCAATCGTTAAATTTTATTTATTATTGAAATTGTAATAAATAAAATAAATTGGAAACTACAGGATTATTTCTAAATAAATATAACACTCATTTAATATTAGAGATCACTAATTATCTTAAATCAAAATAGAAAATAAGACCTATCCTATACTTGCCACCAATTGGGTTCCCAAAATAAAAATTTATAATGGTAGTAATTTTTTTCTAAAACAAAATAGCATTGATATTTTAAATAGTATTTTAATTTTTAAAAAATATTAATTATAAATACATTTTTTATAACTAATATAATTATTATAAAATACATACTAAAAAATATACCAAAAAAGTCGTGGTTATTTTTTTTCTTAAAACAAAAATATATATTTTTTATGATATATATAATTATATGTTGTTGTAACCAAAGAAAATAATAATTATTTTTTCTTCTTATGATAAAATTATATTTTATACTATATCATTATTCAATTTTTTAATAATTTTTACTAATTTAACTATTTATACATAAATATTATACTATTGTATTCAAATAATAGAAATTAGGGTTATTATCATTTTTCCCCTGTCATATAGGCGATTTTTGGTTTATCCTCTGTAACTTTTTTTTTTAAAACTAACCGTGCTAAATGGAGATTCTATCGTTTTAGACTTTGCCAGCCAATGACACACTCCAAGTACCTGTGTGGCACGTTGACTGGATAATTTTTTTTTTAATTCCAAAAATGTTGATGTGTTTTTCTTATTATTATTTTAAATTATTTTAAATACCACGTTGTCATTTTATTTATTATTATTTTAAGGCTACCACTAGGCCAATCAACTTGTTTTGATTTATTTTTGAATTAAATAATTTTGAATTAATATTAGTTTATATTATACAATATATAAAATTAATAATAGTATAATATTAAATATTTGTTTATATTAATTATTCAAAAAAATTTCGTATCGTATTTTAATAGTACTTATAGAATTATTTTTAATTTACAAAATATTTTTAATTCACAAGGAACATTATTTATGATTTATAAACCTTATTTTTAATAAACCTTATTTTTCCACTTTTCTTTCATCATACATACTTCCTTGTAATGACCATACCTACAACACACAAAACAAAGAAGGTGCAATCCTTCGTATTCTATCTTATAGTTGTTTCCTCTTATCTTAAACATCCCAAGTAAAGGTTGAGATTCACAGCTACCCAAATACGCACATACATCCCTCTTTCTTGTTTAATTATAGTCTCGTCTACCTTTATAGTATGTCATATCTGTCATACCCTAATTTTTGACCCCCCTGAGATGGCATATCTTCAGGATTTTTCATCAGGTCAAGACAAGTTCCCAGAGCAGTCACTTCTCCATCTGGTATCCAATCGAGGATGCTCAAAGACAAGAAAGCTCAGGCAAAGGATCAATCAATACAAGGATTAGTCCCTAATACAATCATGAGGCTCAAAGACTTCACTTTTCTCATCTATGATTGATTAGACATCCAGTCATATGAGTACAGGTTTATTCAGGTCACCAGACTAGGGTTTTGAGCCTATCAAGGACTAAAATCAGGGATCACTTTTGGGAAACCCTAAAAAGCCTCAGGGAACCATTCAAAGACATCAATCATCTTCAAATAACTCATATTACAAGATCTACTGGACATCACAATTCAA
>NW_026706652.1:0-106498 GCF_029867415.1 Vicia villosa | reverse complement strand
AAGGAAATTTCACGATTACTTCAACAAAAGGAAGAGGCCATTCAGCCATACAATAAGCCTCTAGAGATCATTAACCTTGGTTCCAATGGAAACAGAAAAGAGGTTAAGATTGGAGCTTCGCTCAGTTCAGAGATCAGAGAGAGTTTGATACAGCTGCTCAAAGAATTCTCAGATGTCTTCGCTTGGTCTTATCAAGATATGCCAGGGTTGGATACCAGTATAGTGGAGCATCACTTGCCATTAAAAGCAGAATGCCCTCCGGTCAAGCGAAAATTAAGAAGAACTCATCCGGAGATGGCCATGAAAATCAAAGAGGAAGTTCAAAAGCAGATCCACGCAGGTTTCCTCGTCACTTCAGAATACCCTCAGTGGTTAGCTAACATTGTTCCCGTTCCTAAGAAAGACGGAAAAGTCCGCATGTGCGTCGACTACAGAGATTTGAACAAAGCTAGCCCTAAGGATGATTTTCCTTTACCACATATTGATATGTTGGTAGACAGTACAGCAAAATCCAAAGTCTTCTCATTCATGGACGGATTTTCAGGATACAACCAAATCAAAATGGCACCTGAAGACATGGAAAAAACAGCTTTCATCACCCCCTGGGGCACGTTCTGCTATCGTGTTATGCCTTTTGGACTAAAGAACGCAGGGGCAACTTATCAAAGGGCCATGACTACGCTTTTCCATGATATGATGCATAAAGAAGTGGAAGTCTATGTGGACGACATGATTGCCAAATCAGAAAATGAAGAAGATCACATACAGGATTTGACAAAGTTATTCCAACGCTTATGGAAGTTTCAGCTTCGCCTGAACCCCAACAAGTGTACCTTTGGTGTCTACTCAGGAAAACTCCTTGGTTTCATCGTCAGCAAACGAGGAATTGAAGTAGATCCAGACAAAGTCAAGGCAATTCAAGAAATGCCTTCGCCCAGAACCGAGAAACAAGTTAGAGGATTTCTTGGACGTCTGAATTACATCTCGAGATTCATACATCTCATGACAGCAACTTGTGCTCCTATTTTCAAACTTCTACGGAAAAATCAAAGTTGCGTCTGGACAGACGATTGTCAGAAAGCGTTCGACAGCATTAAGGAATATCTGCTCGAACCACCCATCTTATCTCCTCCAGTGGAAGGAAGACCTTTGATAATGTACTTAACCGTCTTAGAAGACTCCATGGGTTGTGTCCTTGGACAGCAAGACGAGACAAAGAGAAAAGAGCATGCCATCTACTACCTGAGCAAGAAATTCACTGACTGTGAATCCCGCTACTCCATGCTCGAGAAGACGTGTTGTGCTTTGTCCTGGGCTGCCAAGCGTCTCCGCCAGTACATGATTCGACATACTACTTGTTTGATCTCTCATATGGATCCAATCAAGTACATCTTTGGGCTGCCCGCTGCCAAGATGTTGTTATCAGAATACGACATTGAGTATCACGCACAGAAAGCCGTGAAAGGAAGCATTCTAGCTGAGCACCTGGCTCACCACCCACTCAATGGTCATGAATCAACCAGTTTCGACTTTCCGGACGAGGACGTCATGTACCTCAAGATGAAGGATTGCGATGAGCCACTACCAAACGAAGGACCTGAGATAGGATCCCAGTGGGGCTTAATCTTTGACGGAGCTGTCAATGCTTATGGACGAGGAATTGGGGCAATCATTGTTACACCTCAGGGTACCCATATTCCATTTACTGCCAGATTAACTTTCAAATGCACAAACAATGAGGCCGAATATGAAGCTTGCATCATGGGTCTCGAAGAAGCCATGGATCTAAGAATCAAACACTTGGATGTATACGGAGATTCTGCTTTGGTCATCAATCAAATCAAAGGAGAATGGGAAACACGCCAACCTGGGCTAATCCCTTACAAAGACTACGCAAGAAGATTGTTACCATTCTTCGACAGGGTAGATTTTCATCACATTCCTCGTGAAGAAAATAATTTGGCTGATGCTTTAGCCACACTCTCTTCCATGATTAGGATAAATCATTGGAATGACATTCCTCAGATCGATGTTATGCGCCTGGATAGGCCCGCTCATGTTTTCACAGTAGAAGCAATCATCGACGACAAACCGTGGTATCACGACATCAAGAACTTTCTTCAAAAGCAAGAGTACCCTCTTGGGGCGTCAAAGAAAGATAGGAAGACTTTGAGAAAGTTAGCCTGCAGATTCTTCCTGAATGAAGATGTTCTGTACAAGAGAAACTTCGACATGGTTCTGCTCAGATGCGTTGACAGAAAAGAAGCAGAAATACTCATGAGAGAAATACATGAAGGTTCCTTTGGTACTCACACCAATGGACATACCATGACAAGGAAAATACTGAGAGCAGGATATTATTGGCTGACGATGGAGTCAGATTGCTACAAGTACGCAAAGAAGTGTCACAAATGTCAGATCTACGCCGATAGAACTCATGTGCCACCATCTCTTCTCAACATACTCTCTTCCCCATGGCCTTTCTCCATGTGGGGAATCGACATGATCGGAATGATCGAGCCAAAAGCGTCCAACAGACATCGCTTCATCTTGGTAGCTATAGATTATTTCACCAAATGGGTTGAAGCAGCTTCATATGCAAACGTCACAAGACAAGTTGTCGTCAGGTTTATCAAGAATCACATCATCTGTCGCTACGGCATTCCTAGCAAGATAATCACTGACAATGGGTCAAATTTGAATAACAAAATGATGAAGGAGCTTTGTGAAGAATTCAAGATTGAACATCACAACTCATCTCCTTACAGACCAAAGATGAATGGAGCTGTAGAAGCAGCTAACAAAAACATCAAGAAAATCATTCAGAAGATGGTCATCACTTACAAAGATTGGCATGAAATGCTCCCGTATGCTCTTCATGGTTACCGTACATCAGTACGTACTTCGACTGGAGCAACTCCTTTCTCCCTTGTATATGGCATGGAGGCAGTCCTACCAATAGAGGTTGAAATCCCATCAATGAGAGTCTTGATGGAGGCAAAATTAACAGAAGCCGAGTGGTGTCAAAGCAGATTCGATGAATTGAACTTAATCGAAGAAAAGCGCATGACAGCTTTATGCCACGGACAGCTATATCAACAAAGAATGAAGAAAGCTTTCGACAAAAAGGTTCGGCCTCGCACAATCAAAGAAGGCAACCTTGTACTCAAAAAGATTCAATCTTTTCTCACAGATTCGAGAGGGAAGTGGACTCCCAATTATGACGGCCCCTACGTGGTCAAGAGAGCTTTCTCAGGAGGAGCCTTAATACTCACGACTATGGATGGAGAAGAATTCACCCGTCCTGTGAACGTCGACGCAGTCAAGAAATACTTCGCCTAAATAAACAAAAGAACAGCTCGCTAAGTTGAAAACTCGCAAAGAGCGACTTAGGCAAAAAAGAGCGTCTCGGTGAATCGAAAACCCGAAAGGGCGATTCAGGCAAGAATTAGAGACATATAAAAAATAATCAATCCCGGTAGACTTAAAACCCGAAAGGGGTAGTTTACGCAAAAGTTAGGGATAAATGGCAAGTAACTGTGTTCAGGACAAAACTTGATCATTCAAAATCCATAGCGGAGTATTCATCAGCAGTAGGTCATCTTCTACGAAGCACGAATACAGCGCAACTTGGAGTGGAAGGGAAAGATAACGGTCGTCACGTTTCATCGTAGCCCTTTTCCCGAAAATTACCAATTTCCAACTTTGTAAAAACTCCATGGAATCAAGCATTTGGCTGATTACCATTCCATATATAATATTTTGAGCCTTGTGCTTTTCCTTTGCAATCTAGTCTTATTCAGTTTCTTGAAAGGCATTTTTTAGTTTAAACAGTCATTTTCTTGAAACAAATGTTTTCATAAATAAAATGAATTTACTTGCAAAAATAAAGGTGAAATTTCTTTCTAAGGTTTACAAACAATAGGAAGAATGCAAATAGTTGCTCCGAGAACGGTTGAGACTCCGGGAACCAAGATTTCCCCATGAGGTCGCTTTGCGAGCATCTCCCGATGACAGATCTTTACTTCAAATCATACTACTCACTTCGGACAGCGGACAACTGATAATCAGATATTCCCAACAGAGTTCGAACTACAAGAAGAGGACATCTTCTGCTCTACAAGAATTTCAAGTCGCAGCATAGGATTTTACATCCGCGGCAATTCTATTCACATTCACTTTACATTTTATAATTGTCATAATATTCATGCATACATTACATTACAACTGCATAGTCAAATTAGGCTTTTAATCATGAGAATGCCTGAGTCATGAGGGCATGAACTCAAGTTTCCCCTGCAAGTCCTGGAGAAACTTTTTCCTTCAAGACAACAATCCATGTAGAGAGATTTCCCCAAGCAAGTCAATAGATGGTAGTCTCCCTCAGAGAGATAGTTTGTTCACTTTTGGAAATCCTCAGCCGAGATTCTCCCACAGAGCGACACTCGACAATCTTATTCGGATAAGATAATCTATTTCGCATTCCCCAGAGGGTCGATGAGCAGTTCTCTTCTCCAAATAGGGTGGATTCCTCGACATAATTGACAAGTGGACGTTTTTTCCTCCTAAGAAAACACAGTTTGGTATTTCCCCAGCAAGGTCAAGAGATGCCACTTTCTCGTCAAAGAAAATAAATCAGAATCTCCCAGGAGATCGACACATGATTCCCCAGCGGAGTCAGCGAATGATAGTCTTCATCCAGAGGATAGTTCATAATCCCCGGCAGAAGTCAGCAAATGGCAGTCTCTCTCGGCAGAAGACAGTTTGCTCACTTTCTTTCATAACAGGGTCGACAAATGGCAGTCTCTCCCAGTAGAAGACAGTTTGTTTCTCCCAGCAGTCAGCAAATGGCAGACTCTTTCAGCAGAAGACAGTTTGCTCACTTTCTATCATAACAAAGTCAGCAAATGGCAGTCTCTTTCAGCAGAAGACAGTTTGCTCACTTTCTCACAACAGGGTCTACAAATGGCAGTCTCTCCCAGTAGAAGACAGTTTGTTCCCCTAAGAGATCGACAAATGGCAGTTTCTTCAAACAGTTTGTCTGTTTCTGGGATTTTTAATTCCCCACAGAGTCGATGAATGGCAGTTTTCCTATTAGGAAAACAGTTTGTTGATTCCCCAGGCATCAGTCGACGAATGGCAGTTTTCACCCCGAAAACAGTTCGTCCGCCTTCAAACAAAGTCATTAGCCCCTCAAAAGAGCGCGGGCCCATATGACAATCTTTCAAAGACGTCAAGTCAAAAGGGAAGATGGTGAAGTTTCTTTACTACCGTCAAATGGCGTCTCATCTCCAAGTGCTAATGAGAAGTTTGATGAGGAAACAAACTTTTGGAAATTTTCTCTTTATCTGAGATATTGTCCAAACACAACTACAACTAGTTTCGAGATATGGACATCCGAAACGAGGGGAAGTTGGTTACCTTTCTCTAAGTATCAACACTTAGTTAAAGAAGATGGATTGCGCATCCTACACTGCCATCCATTCACCAGAATCCACATCAAGTATTTCTACAGGAGTTTGTCTCCTCATCCCCCGCCAAGCGCGACAACGGGAACAAGTCATGCAAAGACTACGTCAGTTACAACATCTCAGGAGCGCCCAAAATTCGGGCATTGCTTTAATATATTTAAGTCTCTTTTACACAAGAGAGATCGAGATATCAATCTCTCTCCCTCCGGATAAAAGAAACTTAAATAGGGGCATCTGTCATACCCTAATTTTTGACCCCCCTGAGATGACATATCTTCAGGATTTTCATCAGGGCAAGACAAGTACCCAGAGCAGTCATTTCTCCATCTGGTACCTAATCGAGGATGCTCAAAGACAAGAAAGCTCAGGCAAAGGATCAATCAATACAAAGATTAGTCTCTAATACAATCATAGGGCCCAAGAACTTCATTTTTTCTCATCTATGATTGATTAGACATCCAGTCATCTGAGTACAGGTTTACTCAGGTCACCAGACTAGGGTTTTGAGCCTATCAAGGACTGAAATCAGGGATCACATTTGGGAAACCCTAAAAAACCTCAGAGGGTCATTCAAAGACATCAATAATCTTCAAATAACTCATATGACAAGATCTACTAGACATCACACTTCAATTCAAAGTCTACAGTCATTATTTTCACATGGTCGACAAATTAGGGTTTTGACCTAATTCACCAAGATAGTTGACTTTTAATCAGGGCATGAATCCAAAACTCAAGACATGATTCAAGGATCTCTACTACCTCCATATAATCCATTTATATCATCCATTTGGGGAGAAGATCTTATTTCTACACAAAAGCCCAAAAATTCACTTTGTCAGGAAAAAGTCAACTGTGAAGGATCATCATTGACTTTTAAGGTTTTTGGTCAAAAAATGACTTTCAAAGATCAATATCATCAATATATGGATGTCAAAGTCATTTGGCCAAAGAAATTCAAGGAAATTCATCAAGGAGCGAAAAGTCGGGAATTAGGGTTTTTGAAGGCATGGTGAAATCTCAAAATTTCACCTACACAACTCAAAAAACTTCCAACATGAAAGTTGTAGATCTTGCCAAATAAAACAACATCTTACAAGGGAACTTTTTTCAAAAGATCAACCATTTATGAAGTTTTGGAAATTTTGAAGTTTAGGTCATAAACACTTAGAAATTTTTCTAAGTGTTTTAACCTAGTTTTCTTCCAACTTTGGCCTCATTTTTCACAAATTTCCCAAAGGATTCTGAAGAAGACATAAACTAATGATTTAAAGTAGATGTTTAGGGCTTTCCAAATTGTGTTCAACCTTCTCAAAATTCAATTTGAGCTAAGAGTTATGCTTGTTCAAAGTTGGCCTCATGAAGTGAAATTATAGGTCATGCATCATTTTGGAACTTTGAAGTTTTGTGCACATGACCTCAAATACAGATGCTACATGACCCATAATACATCTGCAAACATGCCATGCATTCATTTTCGCCATGCCATGATAATTGAAGAAGATTCCTAAAACAAGAACATGTGATTATGTAATGATTACATTTGAGAATTTATGGCAAATTGATGAATCACCCAAGGAATCTTCTCACCAACCAATTAGATCTCACTTTGCATCTGAATTGTCCCCTAAGATCAGATAGAATCAATGGATAGGGGAGGTGGCTCGAAAATGCAATGATCACATTTGGATATTCTTTGAAATTTCTTCATGGCTAAGAAACCAAACTTACTTCACTAAGCAAGCTCACTCTCCCAATCAGTACTGAGACATTTGCCTATAAATAGAGGCCTCATTCTCATTCAAAAAACACACCAAAGCAACCATATTACTTGCTTTCTCTTTCTCTTCTCTTGTTCATTGTTTTTCAAAGTTCTTTGGCAAGAAGAATCGATTTCTTCAAACCAGAGCTTATCTTTGGGAAGTGAGCATTCTAACATCTCAAGGGAGGTCATTTGAGGTGATCCAAGCACCTGGATCACTTCTGTAGGTGGAGGAACACCATTGTTGCTCTCACTTTGGAGCATCTGCAGTTGGAGGTCCATGGAGTGATTCAGAAGGTTTCAAGGCAAGCCAATCATCCAGACACACTCCTCAGGTCATAGTGAAGCTAACCAGATGGCTGCAGCTCATCTGTAACTCGAGAATCAACACCCTCCATGTTCACTTGAAGCTGAAATCGAGGGAGGTCCATAGAACAATTCAGGAGGTTTGAGGTCATTACAAGCATTCAGTTAGCATCACTGAGCCACAAGGAAGCTTTTGGGATCATTCATACAAGCCCAGTTGCTCTCTATCATCCTCACGATCTCCATTTTCAGAGGTAAGTTTCTGAACTCCCTCTCTTTAATTTAAGTACTCTTTGTGAAATAGCTCGATTCTATCTTGTTCAGCATCATCAGAGGATTGAAAACCCTCTATCATCATCCATTTATCTTTCAGTATAGTCATTTAATTTAAATTTTGAAATTTTAGGGTTCTTCACGATTTCTGGTAAATTAGTTAGATGTAGTTAATGATAGTTCATGTTAGTTACATATTTAGAATCGTGAGTGAATTTAGAGCAAGTTTCATGTTTACATCGTTGCAAATGGTTGAGAAACGAGTAAGTTCAGAAATTCAAAAATGGAGAGCTTGAGGTTGAAGACGAAGATGGTGGTGGCGCGCAAATTTGAATTCTCAGGGGAGAGTTTATTTTATTTTGAATGGTGTGCGTTTTATTAACGACTGAACAACTTGCCCCAGTGGCCACCTATACGCCCTTAGTCTCATCATGCCACAAGTCTGGGGTTCGAATCCCCCTCGCCCCAGACTTTTTGCTTCATTTATTTTTCAATGTTTTGCCACTTGTTTGAAAATATAATAAGTTGGAAGTGCATCTTAAACAAACTGCGCGCGTAGCCCAGATGGTGGGTGTTTTGGCCAATGACTTGGAGGGCGTGAGTTCAACCCCTCTAGGTGACAAAACCATTTTTTTTATCACTTTTCACACTAAATTTCTTCACAACTTCACATAATTATTTAACTCATCAAATTAAATCATTTTCACTTCATTTTTCACACACTCTTCATTTAACATATCTATTTTATGAATAATCAAAAAAATCATAAAAATGTCATTTATTTCATATATTTTTATTAGGTTTAAAATAGTATGTTTTAAGTGTTTTCTTAAATACTTTAAATATATATATTCACTTTGTTTTAACCTAATCATTTTGTAAATAAATTTTATGATAAAACCCTAATTGTTTAGGTCTTAATTAAGTAAAAATCTTTGTTTTTACCTTAGTTAAGTTGACTTTTGTCAATTCTCAAAACTGTTTTCAATCTCCGAATAAATCAAATGATTAAGGTTTTCAAACAACAAAACCTTATATCATTTCAAATCATTTCCAACTGTTTTTATAACCAGTACTGTAAAGTACTGGGCCTCTAATAGAGTGTAAGTCCCAAACATCTTCTCTTCTTAGCTTGTTTTCAAAACTATATTTTCAAAATCTTCTTTCTGTTTTCAAAACATTCTTCTGGTATTTGAAGGGCATTATTCCCGGTGAAACTCTTCAGATACCTATGTGACCTTTGTCCATCTTCACTTCTTCTGTTTTCAAAAAACCATTAACTGTTTATCATATATATTCAACTGTTATCAACAAAACAACAAAAATACTGTTGAGGCTCTGTACATACTTCTTCAAAGGCCTCCACTCCATCCAGGTTAGGCTTTACAAGCTTTCAATTTACAGTCTTTATTTAAATTACTGTCAAATATAAACTGTACATATATTTGTTTAGAACTACGTTTGAGTGTAAACCCTAGGACAGTTAAACTATATATATATTATAGGAATATGACCTAGGATTGAGAATGTCTTCCCGGTGAAGGCTCTTTCCTAATTAGAGATCTGTAGTTCAAACCCCCAAGATGAATTATTCCCGGTGAAACATCTTGGCAAAAACCTTAGAATCCAAATAATAGGACACATCCACCCAAAGAGGAATTATTCCCGGTGAAACCTCTTACCCATTTGCTTAGAGCCAAAATAAGTTCAAAACTACATAGCTTTCTCTTGTGCTACAACAAGGACCCTCGATTAGCCTCCTCTTGGGCTTTGTACAAGGACCCACAGGCTTCTTAAAAGCATTTCCAGCTTCCTCTTGAGCTTGTATACAAGGACCCATCAGGTTTCTTATAAACATAGGAACAGGTCTTTAGTCACCTTTTAGCCTACCCTGGTGAGTTTCTTCCAATTTAAACCAGACTTTAAACAAGCCAAGTTTGTCTCAATTTTACATTGAGTACACCTTTTGGAATGAGAGACATGGACAGTCTCTGTCACCCTTATTTTCATCAATCCTCCTTAGTAGAGTCTAGGATCCATGTTTTGGTCATCCTCAGCATTGAGTCAGCCTTCATCTTGGGCTTTAAACAAGAAGTCTCCACTAGATAATCTTTCTGCCAATCCTTTCATCCTTTAATAATTAATGGAGTGCTACCCAAATTAATCAATTCAATAAAATCCCTGGAAAGGGTTAGCCTCCAACACATTCTTTTATTCTTTCAAAACCCCTGGAAAGGGTTAGCCTCCAAAAATCAGTTAATAAATAAAATAAAGGTTCATTTCTCTTAGGAGATAATTTCCCCAAAAGAGTCAAAACCCCTGGAAAGGGTCAGCCTCCAAAACAACAAAAAAACATGATAAAGTCAATCTTTCACAAACAATTCACCAGCTGAGTCAAAATCCCTGGAAAGGGTTAGCTTCCAAAAGAAAAACAGTCTTTTTAATCTCCAGTAGAGTCAAAACCAACAAAAACAGTTAGCCTCAACCTTGGGCTTCATACAAGGCACCCCAAACAATAAAACTCCCCTGTCAAGAGTCAGCCTCAACCTTGGGCATTGTACAAGGCAGATAATAGAGTCTCCCCAGTGAGTTCTTCATCACTCAGTAGCCACAACCTTGGGCTTTGTACAAGGCAGATAGACCATATTTTCATGTGTCAAAGATTCCTAACACTTAGGATTTTTCCCCATAGAGTCATCCATACTTAGTTCATTTAAGAGTCTGCTTCAACCTTGGGCTTTGTACAAGGCAGAAAATAATGTTTTCCCTAGCTATAGTCAGCCACAACCTTGGGCTTTGTACAAGGCACACAAAAAATAGAGTCATAGTCATAGTCTAAAAAACCCTATTTCCTCAATAGTCAGCCACAACCTTGGGCTTTGTACAAGGCACACAAATAAAGTCTCCCTAAGTAGAGTCAGCCTCAATTCTTGGCTTTGTACAGAACACAAAAATACCCTGTAATTAACCCCCAGTGGAGCCATCTCCCAGAGTCAAATAATACATTAATAAATCAATCAAAAAGCCTCAAGCTTGGGCCTCATACAAGCCAGCTAAAGTCAAATCTTTTATACAGTAGATAGACATAGCTTATCTCTATAGAGAGATATTTTTACTACTCTACCACATTCAAACAAACATTACATTTCAATTTCAATTTCAAACAAGTCTCCCATTTAGGATTTTGAAAGGCATGAGCTGGCAGTAAAACCCAGACATGTGCTAACTTTCCCTAATTTGGACGAGCATCTTTCTTTCATTTAAGAGGCATCTGACTGGCATACTTGTACACACAAGTAAGGTCCCCCTCTTGAATGAAATGAATTCAGTTATTCTGTCACTCCTTTACAATGTTTGTGGTAGAATAGTACAAATACCTCTCTGTAGAGATAATTTCATGTCTCTTTACTGTAAACAGAGATTTAATTCCAAGCTTCAACCTTGAGCTTCAAGCAAGGCACCCAAAAATAATTAATAATTAATTAGTTCCCCGAACTACATTAAGCTCTGACTTCCACTAGGGATATGTAGGCATGAGGTTCACAAGGAATCTCAGCGAGCTAATAAAATACCAAAAATAGTCAGTCTGTCTATCTGTCTGTCTTTTCAATCAATTCAATTCCTTCTCCTAACACAAAGGAGAAACTTTCCCAATCATTAGCAATAAACACAAACACAAATGACACAGAGAAGGTTCCTGTAGAGTACTACAGATATGTAGGGTGTTTAAACATTTCCCTATGTATAACCGACCCCCCGGACTCCCGAATCTCTAGTCTAGGTGAAATCCCCACACTTAGCAAACTCCTAGGGTTTAGTTGAGATCTTTTTTCCCCTTTCCTACTCGTAGGACAAATAAGAAAGTTCGTGTGATATCGTAGGAAGAACTGAAATAAAATTCATCCCACCAAGGGCGCATTCTCCTTCCAAATTTCGCGTGAAGGGTCTAGCGTGCCGTCCTCCCAAGTGAAACGGGGAGGTAAAGAAAACGACCACCACAGGAGGCTTCTAGGCAAGTCAAAACTAGGTTCTTGGTGATCGACTGCAAAACCCTGTACAACTGCATCATCGGACGCCCCACTCTGGCCGAACTGACCGCCGTACCCTCCACTGTCCACCTGAAGATGAAGTTCTACACGAGGACAGGACGAGTGGCCACCATCAACGCCGATATTGAAGCAGCCAGAAGAATCTTCGACGCCTCCGTCAAAGGATTAGAACTGATCGCTCCGCCGACCAGCTCCAACAAAAAGCCAAGGGCCGAAGACAAGCATCCTCGAGGAGACCAGCATCAGACAACCAACGTCAGCTCAGTCGACCTGGATGCCCGGTTTGCAGAGGAACAACTAAAGACTAGGGAAGAGACGAGGTCGAAGTCACCTCACCCCTTCCGACCAGTTCCGGACGGAGATTTCGAGCTGGTCCCCTTGGGCGAAAACCCTGACAAAGCAGTGAAAATCGGTAAAGGGATCCCAGACCTTCCGAGGAAGCAGCTCATAGCCTGCCTTCGAGCCAATGCTGATCTGTTCGCCTGGAGCGCCGCGGAAATGCCCGGACTCGACCCTGAGGTCGCCTGCCACCACCTCTCCATCAATCCAGCCGCAAAGGCCGTAGTTCAACGTAGGCGTCGGCAGTCTCCCGAAAAAGCGGAGGCTGCCGAGAAAGCTGTAAAAGACCTCCTAGAGGCAAATTTTATTTCCGAGGCCAAGTATTCAACTTGGCTCTCAAACGTTGTACTTGTTAAGAAATCTAATGGAAAATGGAGAATGTGTGTTGATTATACTGATGTTAACCGGGCATGTCCAAAAGACGCCTATCCTTTACCAAACATTGATAGACTGGTCGACAACTCGGCCGGCTATAAACTATTGTCTTTTATGGATGCTTATTCAGGTTACAACCAGATCCCCATGGCGAGGAGCGACAAGCAGTACACGGCGTTTATGACCGAGTCGGGCAACTATTACTACAACGTAATGCCCTTCGGCCTCAAAAACGCGGGATCCACGTATCAACGGATGATGAACAAAGTGTTTCGTGGGGAGATCGGCGACACCCTCGAGGTATACATGGACGATATGATCGTCAAATCTCGAGAAGACACCGACCACACCTCCCATCTCGAGCGCGTGTTCGAGCAGGCCAGATCCTGCAAGATGCGCTTCAACCCAGAGAAATGCACCTTCGGCGTCCGGGCAGGAAAATTCCTCGGTTTCTATCTGACCGAACGAGGAATAGAAGCCAACCCAGATAAATGCCAAGCATTCTCTGAACTCCCTACTCCCAACAATAAAAAATCCATCCAAATCTTAAACGGGATGCTCACTGCACTTTCACGTTTCGTCGCGAAATCCGCCCAGCACGCCCTCCCTTTCTTCAAACTGCTACGCAAAGAAGCAGCCTTCGAATGGTCCGAAGAATGCGAGCAAGCACTTGCACACCTTAAGCAAGTACTTTCCAAACCGCCCGTCCTTTCTCGACCAGACGACAACGAGCCTCTGTACCTTTACCTAGCCGTTTCAAACGAGGCCGTCAGCGCGGCACTGATCCGAGAAACCGTAGACGGACAAAAACCCGTGTACTTCACCAGCAAAGCCCTACAGGGACCCGAGGTGCGATACCAACAGATCGAGAAAGTCGCCATGGCCCTAGTAATAGCGGCCAGAAGGCTACGATACTACTTCCTCGCCCACACAATCTTTGTTCGGACGGACCAACCCATCAAGCAACTCCTCAGCCGACCAGACATGGCCGGCAGAATGCTAAGGTGGTCCCTCGAGCTTTCAGAATTCGACGTACAGTATGAGAGCAGGAGGGCACTAAAAGCACAGGCACTGGCGGACTTCGTGGCCGAGATGACCTCTATCGCCGACTCGCCCGACGCAACTAAAGACAAGTGGACCATCTACGTAGATGGCGCGTCAAGCAGCTCGGGCAGCGGGGCAGGCATTATCTTGGAAAACGACGAAGGTCTTATCATAGAAGTATCTTTAGTCCTCTCCTTCAACACGTCGAACAACCAGGCCGAGTATGAAGCCCTCCTCGCGGGACTGAGACTCGCCGAGGACATAGGGGCACGAGAGATCAAGATCTACACTGATTCCCAACTCGTCGCATCCCATATCAACGGCGAATACCAGGCCAAAAACGACGTGCTCGCCGAATATCTCGCGCTCGTCAGAGATAAGATGAAAAAATTCGCCAAAGCAGAAGTCGAGCATATCCCCCGAGAACACAACTCGCGCGCCGACATACTGTCCAAACTTGCGAGCACGAGAAAGAAAGGGGGAAACAAATCGGTTATCCAAGAAATTCTGCCCAGGCCAAGTATAGGCGAAAACGCGCGAGCTCTACAGATATTCGCCATTGGGGACGACCAATGCTGGATGACCCCAGTGTACAACTTCCTCACAAAAGACGAGCTCCCCGCCGACGCGAAAGAAGCCTCAACAATTAAGAGACGAGCGTGCTCATACACTATCCTCGAAAACAAGCTGTACCAACGAGGTTTCTCCATCCCCCTCCTTAAATGCATCGATGCCTCGCAAGCACTAGAGGTACTCCAGGAGCTCCATGATGGAATCAACGGCCAGCACCTCGGTGGGCGGTCACTAGCTAGGAAAGCCCTCAGAGCCGGCTATTACTGGCCGACCATGCAGCAGGACGCCAAAGAGTATGTCAAGAAATGCGACAAGTGCCAGCGTCACGCCGACATGCACCTGGCACCACCAAACGAGCTCAAATCTCTCTCCTCACCTTGGCCTTTCTCTACGTGGGGAATGGACCTCCTCGGACCTTTCCCGGTCGGATCCTACCAAAACAAATACCTGGTGGTCGCTGTAGATTACTTCACAAAATGGATAGAAGCTGAAGCGCTCGCTAAAATCACATCCCAAAACGTACTCCGATTTTACAAGAGGAACATACTCGCTCGATTCGGAGTACCACAGGCGATAATAACCGACAACGGCACCCAGTTCACGGACAGAAAATTCCAGGAATTCATGGCCAAACTCGGGACAAACACTTCACTTCGGTCGAGCACCCCCAAACCAACGGACAGGCTGAAGCCGCCAACCGGGTCATTCTCCATGGGTTGAAGAGAAGGCTGGGCGAAGCGAAAAAAGCCTGGGTCGAAGAGCTACACAGCGTCCTCTGGGCATACAGGACGACCCCACATTCAACCACGGGCGAAACACCATTCAGGCTAACCTATGGCACCGAAGACGTGATCCCCGTGGAGATCCGAGAACCGTCTCGTCGGACTGAGTCACCTCTCGAGGAAGAACTCAACGACGAAGCTATGAGAAAAGAGCTCGACATGGTCGAGGAGATCCGAACAGGATCCTCCCTGCGAGAAGCGAAATTGAAACAACAAATAGCGTTAAGACATGACACCAAAGTTATCAAGCGCTCCTTCGAAGTCGGAGACTTAGTGCTCCGTAGGAACATGAAAGATTCACGCGAAGGCAAACTAGCCCCGAACTGGGAAGGCCCGTACCGAGTTTACGACAAAACCGAAAACGGTGCGTATTACCTCGAGAACCTACTCGGTGAAAAACTTGCTCGACCTTGGAACGCTGAAAAACTCAGACGCTACTACAGTTAGAAACAACCTAACCCTACTCGGCCGCTCGTAACGAACACGAGGAAAGCTGGGCAAGGACTCGCGCCATGGTACAAGCGCGTATGCTCCACGACAGCTTCAGTCGGATAACCCTACCAGGAGGCAAAGCCGACTACACGGTGGGCCTTACACACAGACCCTCCGCGGAAGTACCTGCACGGCAGAACCCCGGCTCGCGATGGGATCGTTCACGCCCGCGGCCTCGAGCTCGCTTATAGCGCACTCCTGCTCTGCGCACCCGGACCGTTCCCCACACGCCCGGGCCATAAACCTCGGTCGAGCACAAACATTATTCGAGCATAGACATAAAACATTCAACGATAAAATCAGATAAGCACAAGTAAATGTTGAAACATAAAGCACAATGACATTAAAATCCGACCAAACCGGCCGGGATATCCAAATATTACAAACATTATCCGGGCATCGCCCCATTAAAAACATTGGCACGCAGGCCACAAAACATTGGCACGCAGGCCACAAAATATTGGTGCGCAGGCCACAAAATTGGCACACAGGCCACAACCAAGAATAAACAGATCAGACATCACCGTCCTCATCCTCGGCACCGTTGTCATCACCCGGGGGCCCCTGCTCATCTTCCCAGTCCTCGAACTCCGGGTTTGATTCAATCCGCCCGTCCACAACCTTGTGATATGGACCAATGCCCTTCGTCACCAGGCGCGGGTTGAGGACTTTCAGCTGATCCACTGCAGCTTTAAAACCGACCCCCAAGGTAGCAACACAGTCGATCTCCAGCTCCCGGACCTTGCCCAGAAGCTGAGAACGCGTCACCAAGGCTTTCTCGTCCTCATCCTCCTCGGCAGCAGGGAGATGAGCCCTCTCCAACTCAGCAATTCTCTCGCGGAGCCTTTTTCCCTCGGCCTCCAAGTCCGCAACCTTGTTACGCTCTTTAACGAAATCCTCCACTATGCCGCTCTGGACCTCATACTTGTCCTTGTACTGTTCGAACTCGTGCTCCAGCTCATCGTATTTGATCTGGAGAGCATCGTAGTCCTTCTGAGGACAGACTTTCTGAGCATTAAGAGCCAAGGCCAAGGCGGCCACCCTCGTCATCCCTTCGAGGTCCTCGGACAAATCCTTGTCTCGAGCCACCCGGTCCCGCCTGACGATGTGCCTCACCTCCTCGCGCTCGAGGAGAACATTTTTCTTTGAGAAGATTCCCCTATGCAGAGTACAAGAGGGCAGCACTATGTCCTCCTCGGAGGGGTTGTCAATGATAAGAGGACGAAGCTCCGCGGTCCCTTCATTCTTTTGCTTCTTTCCGGGTGGAGAACCACGCGAGGTCGTCCCAACTGACGAAGGAGAGCCACTGTCGGGAACACTCGCGGCAGCCGCCTTGACCTCCTCAACCCGCGATCGTTTCACGGACACTTTGATGGCCCCCTTGTTCTTGGCCCGCATCTTAGTAACTTTGTCATGCAAGTCGGCCATTTTTCCTGCAAAATAAAGAGTTAGAACCAAAAAGGTATTGTTTAAACAAATAATAGCTAGCTCACCTACCAAAATCATAGCATCCCCGTAACTGCCGTACTCGAGGATAGCTTTGGTGTTGATGTGCCGAGGCTCCAGCATGGGACTTCCATCTTCCTCGAATAGGGGATCCCCTTTGGGATACGTACATATTGCCGGCCTAAACCCGTCCACGTAGGAAGCGAGCCGTTGATACCCCCCAGTATCACGCTCATTGAGGTCCTCGTCACGGAAGATGAAATAATCTGTCCCCCGCTCGAAGTGGTCAGGCTGCCACTCCAACGGGAACCGGGCAGACGGACCCACCTTCCTCACCCCATCCTCGATATACTCGCGCTCCTCGAACAAGTGGTTCTCGGCATCGGGGGTAAGTGGCTTAACCAGAAAGTATCGACTCTTGAAATGCTTGATAGAGTCCTGGTAAATGGCGAACAGCTTCTTCGGCTGCTTAAACGACACCCAACTCCACTTGCCGTCCCGATCACGCAACCTCTGCAAGTGAAACACTCTGAAGAAAAGAGGCAGGGTCGCTTCCACCTCCAAGTACCCACATACGATTTCAAAGGCTCTTAAGAACGCTAAAGCATTGGGGTGAAGCTGAGACGGACACAGGCGCAGCCAACTGAAGACACTCCGTTGCAAAAGAGTGAAGGGAAGACGGAGACCAGCCTCCTTGAAGACGAACTCGTACATTGCGAAACGAGGACCAGAGAATCTCGAGCAGATCCTCTGATGAGATTCAGGCACAAAGGTGCCCCAAGAAGGCTCCTCGTCCTGCTCAAGATCCTCGATCACGTTAAAAGCTTCCCTAGGACGCGTCGTGAAGCGCGATGCGATCATCCTCGGAGCAACGGCCACCCATTCTTCAAGTGCCCGAGGGGAGGTCTCGATGACGGGAATGTCCTCTTGCGAGCCAACAGCTTCCTCCCCATCTGAAATATCGAAGACGACATCATCCTTGTTCTCGTCGGCCATTTACCTGAAAAGCAGAGGAAACCGTGAATTCGACTGGTCAAATCCACCCTTCCACCGCAAGTCAAGTGAAAGGGCGAGGAAAAGGGACGAGGAAAACTCCCCCAATTGTCAAATGGCCGACGAGCTAAAGTGCCCTCAGAGCATATACGTCGCACGCAGCGGAGGTCGGCAAACTCATGCCCTCACCGAGACGTGCAACCTCCACTGCTCGTGGCCTTCGTACTACTCCCTAGTAATCCTAAAAACTGGACGTCTCATTCAAACATTCTAGCTCCGTTCACTCAAAACTCACTCGGCAAACGCATGGGAGAAACGATCATCTTCTAGGTTTCCTCGCCTAATTCATAAACCTTGCTCGTCACACTCATCAATCGCGCCCTCCTTACTCAAAGCTAATACATAAAACTTAAATAAAAATATGAAGGAGACGAGGAACTTACTTGAAGAAAGCGAAGAAGATATGAACGAGACGAGGAGGAGAGCAGTGAGCGAATCTTGAAGGCTTGGAAAATGTTAAGTGTCAAATGAGTGACCTCCTCACTCCTTATATAGGAAAAGAAGGCCAAAGGGTGTCATGATGGCCTAGGCAGCCTAGGAGACGCCATCATTGCCTACACCCCAAAGACGGCTCCCTCCACGAAAGGCTGCCACACGTCCCAAGGGTCTTGGGAACTCCAAAAGACGCCGTTTAATTCCATCCCTAAAAACGGCGCAGTAATGATTACAGCCTGTACAGCTGACACCTGTCAATCACGCTGGCAACTGACAACCAAAACGTTAAAAACCAAAGACAACTGGCAACCGACCTAAGCCCTCGAGGAGCCCATGATTTGGAACCGTTGCCCGTGCTCGGCTAAACCTCCTCGTTAAAGTCATCACCCTTATAAGGCTAATGACTTGGGGGGCTCCTGTTCTGGTCTGGGCCGAGCAGGCCCAACCCTTGTTGCCAGCCGAGCAGGCCCACTTCCCTTGGGCCCAATTACTGGACAACAGATAGGGGCTGCCCGTCGCGAAGACTCTGGCCGAGCAGGCCCAAACCTTTGGGCCCACTTACTGGATAACCGTCAAGGAGTTATCCACGCATGAAGACCACGCGTCACGCAGCGGGGGATTCGGTCAACCACCTCCGAACCCTACGCTATGATCATCCGGAACGTGAGTCTCCTACTGACTCAGCCCTAGCATGGGACGTTCTGGCAGTTCCCTAGCACGTGGGCCTCCAGTTGGATTTGGCCCAATTAGGGAACCTTGGCCCAGCGCTGGGGGCTATAAATACCCTCTTTCACTAGAGGGTCAGGTATTCTATTCTTAACTCTAAACCTCATTCTCTGATAGCTACTGACTTAAGCATCGGAGAACCTTGCAGGTACCCCCCCCCCCATCTTGCTCTTCAAGCCAGATATTGCGCCTTGACGATTCTCCTGATCAGGTACGATCAGTTATAATAAGTTTAGTTATTTTTGATTCGGTACAGTTCGGTTTGGCAGTTCGGTATAGTTCGCGGTTTTTTTGAACACCCCTATCTCGATCTTTTAAAACGAAATGAGGAAAAACTAACGATCTTTAAAGGTGTAAGTATTTTTGTCCAAACGCATAACTTGTTGGAGTAGATGAATAAATATAGGGATATAAGCTAAAAATTTTGTTAGTTGAATTTACCCACACTTTTAAAAATAAATTAAAATGTGAACTACTTTTAACAGTGGCCAATCTTTTCACCTCTTTCGAAATTTCATAATCACATTAATTTACAAAAGAATGAATGGCCAAATTATATATATGAAGCACTTGTCTATAAAGTTGTGTTCCAGTAAAAAAAAAAAAAAAACATAAAAATTGATAATTAGATAAACGGAATTTCTCTTTTAATTCCAGAATTTAAAAAATTTAAGTAAGCTTTAAGTTCCAGTCTCCAAAAAATTCAATTCAAAATTAAAAATAAAACTTCTCAAAATATCTAGAGTAAAATAACTTTTCTTCATATTCAAAACTTCAAAACTAAACAGAATTATATAGATTTAAAAATACACTTTTTATCAAGTTTTAGGTATTTGTAAAGGAAGAGCTATACGTGTCCTAATCCTAAGAGTACGCTACTTTTAAATATAAATTTATGTTGAAAAAAATAATATAAAAAAATAATTTTAAAAAAATTAATACACAATCTTTAAATTTTAACTGCCTTGCCTTAAGTACAAGCAATATCGTAAAGTAAAAAAAGAAAACGTAGAACTAAAAAAACAGAAAAACTGAAGTAAAAAAAAACGATAATAACATGATAACAAAAAAAAAAAAAAAGAGGGGAATAAATAACAAAATATAAAAGAGAGTACTGAAATAAAAAACCCTTTTAACCGCAATTTATTTTTCCATGACGCTGCTATATTCTGCAATCTGCCATGGCGCCGCTATAACCACAGTTCGATGACACTGCTGTATACTAATTCGTTTTGCAGCTGCACATGTTTTGTTTGCCAAAACAGATAAACAAACCCGATTTTGTGCTAAATACTTTTACTCGATTCAAAGACATAGATCTCATTGGCATGCATGCCTTTGCAATCTTTGGTGGTACCATATGAGTATCAGAACTATTCAACAAAATGTTGCAATTATCAAATAGGCATTGCAGTATATCCTCCATTATTACTTGTTTTCAAGCTCATAATGTTTTCAAGCATATATTGAAAGCAAGGTTAACTACAAGAAATGAGTAAAGGGTTAAGCCTTAGTTATGCTGAAAAATCCAACTTTAACAGCAAATAGGCTTAGTTAAACTCCAAGTCCAGATTGTTACCTGTTTAGGCATCAATAAGGTTTGATTAAGCTCTACTTATGCAGAAAAATTCAAATTAGGCACAAGTTGTATTGGTTAAACCTGGATCTTATAAATGAAAAGCTGAAGATTTTACTCTCTCTTATCCTTTCCAGTAGTTCCATGTGCTTAGCAAAATCCCGACCTAGACTAATACTTAAAACCATGGCAAAAGAGTCTAAAACCTGGAAATATCATCCACAAGCCATAAGCAGCTATAAATTTGTCTTTTAACACTGCCATCACCGAAAACTTCTTCCATTTGGACTTGACAATACTCACCGTGGAAGCACAAGCTTTGGCCAAAACATTGAATCATGGAAACAAGAGTGCCATTGGTCAATCTAGCGAATTTGCAATCCAATACCTTGCGAAGAATCAAATTGCTCCCCTTTTGGCAAAAGAAAATTAGAGCGCAACTGAGGAAACCAAACAGAGATTTTTATTCTAGCTCGGAGCACAGATAGAGCTCGAGTGTTTTAGAAGAAATAATTGTTGAGAATGTATGGAAAGAGACGGGTCAACAATACAATTCATAAAACTAAGACTCTACCTAATAAAAAAATCAAAAGGACTTAAAATAAATTTCATAACATAAAAACTCGTTACTAGCCATGATTTACACGTATACCACGGGGTATGGTGGTTCATCTAGCCTTACCCAAAAGGAAAAAAAAAAACTCAGGTTTTGACAATTGGATGAACTGTTTTCTCATAGTGTAGTATTTGACAAGTTAAGAAAATAATCTTCCTTTTTCATTATGGCATTGTGAAATATAGAGACAATATGGGTTAGCCGAAATGATGAATTGGAAAAATGAGTTTTGGCTGACTGAATTCACAATAATCTATGCAAATTAATCTCACAGGGCTACTGTCCTATATTTCCTCAATGATATAAGTATGTTTTGTGGGAGCAGAAGAATGTGGACTTCAAGGTTGTTCTGCAGGTGTTTGTTTAGTCGTGCAGAGAACATTCATTCCTAACCAGAGAATACCTTCTCCTAACTGAATGCTAACAACTTTTCTGAATGCCTTCTGGAATCCCTTTCCCTCCCTCTTATAACAGAAATTCCTTAAAATCAGAGAATATTATAACTAACTCTTATTTTACTTCTTCTACAATCTTCTAGAATATGCCTAGGTGTCCTATCAAATAACATATACTTGTCATCAAAATACTTGTTCAAACAACAATCAGCATACAACACACATATGAACATGAAATAAAATTGATACTTGACACTGATATACTATGCTACAATATTTGCTCTCAACGATACAATGATATTAAAAAGAGCAAGTGACGAATAGTGATTAACGTAAATTAGAAGAAACCACACTTCTAGATATAGATGATTGTGTTGTAAGATACACAAAACCAGTTAACATACTTTTCAGAGTTGAATTTCTCTTTTCCACAAAGAAAAGACATTTTTTTGTATTTCCAAAATCAAAAGAAAAACTTTACCTATAATCATCAAGACATAATATACAACTTTGTTAACCTTGTATCACTTGAAGGAACTGCTATTGTTATCAGGAGCAACATAAAATGCCTTGGTCGCCGCAATAGCAGAATCTCCTCTCTTGACAATTTTCTCAAGCTCCTCAACCTTCTCCAACAAGGAAGCAACATTTGAATTGGTACACTGAACCAGCTTGTTTGCAGTATCTAGAGAAGTACATAACTGAACAAAGGATAGAAAAACACATTATATGGCTTTAACTCGTCTAAAGTAAATAATTCAATTTTAGAGAATGAAGTAAGTGATCTCAAACAATTATGAAAAAGTCAATTGTTCACATTGTGTGCACAAACATAACAGATCATAGATGTATTGCATTCTCAATCGTCAAAATGTCGAAATATGATTAGATTATATTAGATGCATATGTAAAAAAGTCAGACTCACTTTCCATACAAATTAAGTGTGTTTGGTTGATTCTGCGGTGAAAAAAATTGATTATGAGTTAATTGGGAAAGTAAAATTTTTTTGTGATTCGGTTATGTAAAATTAATTATGGCTAAAAGTGGGTTAAAGGTAAACAAATTTATGTTTGTATAAATTGTTGCAAAAGTGAGTTGACCGGTAAATTTAAGTATAAAAATCACATTTAGACTCAAAGGCTACAAATCCTAATTAATTTTGGAAAGCAAAATTAGTTCTCCTTGAGAGCAACCAAACATGTCAAAATCAATTTTATGCATTCAGAATCAATATGTTTGAATTCAGAATCAATATGTTTGAATATCATGAAATGAACAACGGAATGGAAAGGAGCGGATTCTATTCCATCGATTGGACCTTTTATGACTGAGCAAAGCAAATTCTCTATTATGGGAGAAGAAATATGATGGTAAGTGATGGAATGGATACCACTTCATTCTGCTCCGCTCCATTTGATTTTATTAACTTATCCAAACAATGGAACTTCATTCCATATCATTTCATTCCGCTCCATTTCATCACATTCAATCAATCAAAACATATCCTAAATCGAATTCCATCAATCCAAACATACCCTAACCGCGAAATCAAACCTACACTGAAGCTATAATAATAAAGATGATGAGAGGAAAAGAAACCTTCAAAGTGAGAGAAGTCCAAGAATGATCATCGGTAGTATTGAGAGCTTCATTAAGGTGATCGTAGTTTTCCTGAAAGAGTTTGGTGAGGTCAGGAAGTGATTGGTTATTGTTGTTGTTGTTGAGATCTGAAAGAGAAGAGGGATGAAAGGAGGAAGAGGATGTTCCTCCTTCTTCATTTTCTTCTCCGACGTCGCTGAGGAGATCTCCGATGCATAAGAGAGGCCCTCCGATTCCTCGCATTGAACTTTTCCGATCTATGTTTCTTCTGCAACTTTGTGTTTATCGGTTTTTTCTTCTTCTTTTCCTTTGAAACCCTAGACTCAATTCAATTAGTTAGCGGAACCAATGACGAAATAGATTTGAAGTGGAGAAGAAAACAAAACCTATAACATATTTTTGTTATAAAAAAAAAAGTTTGCATAAACTTTAAATTAAAATTTGATTTAAATAATTATTTAAATATTTTATCATTTTTTATAAATTTTTGTATGTTAAAATTTTAAAAAGTAATTAAAAATTTTAAGACTATTTTAAATGATATTTAATAAAAAAATTATTTTTGAGATATTTGAAAAAAATAATTATATAATGTTGACTATATTTAAATATTTAATAAATATATATTTATGTTATGGGTTGTCAAAATTAATCTTTTGATTTATAAAAAAAAAAAATTTAAGTTATAACAAAGGAACCCTAAATCTTAGTGGAAAAAGCGAGTGATGGATAGTAGCGGTGTTCAATGATAAGTACAATATTTCTTCTATAATTACACTTTTGCCTTTTGAAGTTAAGAACTTGTTTGAAGATTTAAATCCATTTAATTTTTCTTTCATAGAAGATACATGGGTTTAAGGAGCCAACATGAATGGTAAGTATACTACAAGCAATTGTTATTCTTGGATTCTCTCTCATCAAGAGAATGCAAGTGAGGTTCATGAAGATGGTTAGGATTTAGAAGTTAGAAATTTTGGCCAATATTCAATTTTTCATTTGGTAGACCTGTCATAAATCCATCTTAACACAATCAGTATTGGGTCGTAGGGGAATTCAGTTGGATACTTCTTGTATGTATTGTATAAATGCAAATGAGTCTATTATTCATTGTCTATTTTTTTCTTATGCTGATAAGCATGTTCTCTTTGGTGTAGTTGTGGGTTCCTAGACGTGTTCTCTCTACTTGAACATTGACTTAGATAACTTTCTCTGAAGGTGGTTCCAAGCTTGGTGAATGATCTAGGTATTATTGTCTCATTAATCATGTGAAATATTTAGTGCGCTAGAAACAATCTTATTTTCGAAGGTCGTCAATCTAGAAGCCACAATGTTCTCAAAGTTGTAGGTTACTTGACACGATTTTGATTATATAACTTCACATCGTTCTCCCCACCCTCCTTGTGAGATCTCCTAACAACATGGTGGCGTGGAGACTATGGTTCTTAGTATAGATGATATTGCTCTTACAAATCTAAGAAAAGCATGCTTTTGAGGCTTGATTAGAAATCATGAAGGCTCTTAAAGTTTGACTTATATAATAGTGTGAGGATATCTAATGCTCCATGTTGAGATAAAAGTTTGACTTTTAGGTCTATCAATATCAAGTATTCGAATTCAATCACTTATATGTGCATTATTAGAGCTTAAAAGGATAAATATGAAAAAGTATGTACTTTCATTACAATGGTAATGAGTATTGGAAATTTCTTAGTAGTACATGATTATCATTTTTTGTTTCTCCTTTTTTGGATGTCTAAAATCAATGACAATATTGGAATAGAAAAAAGTGTTTGTTAGATAAGTGCCACCATTGTGTTGGGAATTTTGTTGTGAATTATGACAAAATTCAATATCAATTTGTGAGACAAAGAATGGTAGCAACCAAAATAAATGGTCTACAGTAATAATAATACGTACACATAATATATAACAGAATAAGGCGAGAAAAAGACGACGGTTTGTTTACCCAGCTCGATCAAAAGATCTACTATGGGGGAGAGAGGAACTCTCCAATTCACTATACTCGGAAAGTTGTTACAAGAGATTGCATATGAGTTACCAGAAAATAGTCTTCGCCTTCAAGTGCCCAAGAACAACCCTGAAGGCGCTCAAGAACAACCATATTTTTTACCCAAGTGTTTCCTCTCTATTTCAACTCTCAATATATGAATAACCCAAACTCGATGTGTAAACAAGTGTTTCCCAATTCCCCTAGATAACTCCAAAGGTTTCCCAAAACTCTAACCTTTCTAAGGTTTCCTTTGAGAATAGTGATAAGTGCCAAAATGTTGTTATTTTGAGTATATAATTGTAGCACTTATTGATTCGATTCATTCCGTTTTTGTAATAAAATCCCCACTTTTGTGTATATATTCACATTATTTAGTTTTCATATGTTTTATATACCGTTTAATAGTTTTTCCTTTGCTTTTATAGGTATTTATGCATATCGGAGCCTCGAGGAATAAAGTGTCGAAGGCACGGCTTCGATTGCGCAATTTTGGACCCGAATAAGGAAGTTTTGTAGCAGAAGGTCCGCTTAGCGGAGTTCAAGCGGAGCTTGGCAGAGATTTGAAGCATTTTTGGGTCCGCTTAGCGGAGGTAGCCCGCTCAGCGGAGCTACGTATACTGTTGTAGATATTTTGGGGAATAAGTGGAGGCCGCTGAGCGGAGGGGGTCCGCTGAGCGGACCTGTGCAGATTTGTGTTTATATTCTCTTCATTTGTACATTTCTAGGTTATGGTTTTTGGGAAAGTTTTAGTCCCAACTCCATCATTTTCATTCTTAGAGTAGGATTAGCTTAGAAAACAACACCGGGTCATGCACTTGGAAGATAGGAGGTGGATTTCTCATCAACCGGAGCTGACAACCCGCGAGATGTTTGGTTTATCTCTTCTATTCTCTGTGTATTTCTTTGTGTTGGGTTTGTTTGTATATTTACTTGAATCTTATGTATATTTACCGATTATAATGTTATGTTTAACTTGCTTTACGAATCTGTGTTGATATTGTTCTGGATTTTTGCTCTATGCTGGGGATTTGGGTTGCTTTAGAGATAAACTTCTTGAATCCTTTTCTAGGATGATTATTTGTTAGTTTCTGAACTCTAGAGATAGATTTAGAGCTAGCATTCACTGTTTGTATCTGTTCTTAATGCTTTCGTGTTTGAGCGGCGCGCGAGAGATCGCCGACGCGAGAATACGGATGTTCTCGCGACTTCGCGTTAGAGATAACCTTAGTTGTGAGATGATCTCGTTTGTGCTCCAGAGATGGACGCTTATGTGAGAGATACGTGATAACATAGATGAGTATCGTAGGTTGAGTATAACGGGTTGGTAAGTGTATGTTTGTGAAGAGTGAATATATTTACATTCCTGATAAGTTATTTCTCTTCTAAGAATGTGTTTATTCTTTTCCTGTTTATATCTTTGTTTACTTTTTGCTCATTCAATCCCAAGCTTGAAACCGTAGAAACTGTTGAATGGCATCTCTCCGTCTCTGTGGACGATAATTCCCGGATCAATATTTCCAAATCTTTTCTGTTGCTTGCCCTATACTGCATTCAACAAAATGGCGCCGTTGCCGGGGATGGTTGTGATTGCATCGCAATAGTTTCCGTGGTCTTGAGCTTTGTATATATCGTATATATTGTATATGCTTACTTGTATAATCTCACTTGCATATATACTTACTTGTACATGTTTACTTGTTTACATTCACCAACTTTTCTCTTTTTGTATGATAATAGTTGTTTGTGTTCCATACTTGTGCATATGTGTTGGTTTGTGTACATAATTGTATACTTGCGTTTTCTTTTATGTTCGTATAATTGTTGTATATATTTGTACTCGTAACGTTTGTTGAGTGGTTGGTTAGGACACTTTCTTTAGGCTTGTGCGGTGAGACGTCACCATGGCATGACGGGAGGAAGCTACTTTCCAAACACCAAAACAATAAAGGCGTCGAGCTAACGACGTAAAACAAGCGCTTGTTGGGAGGCACCCCAACGGTTGTAAATATTGTTTATATTTCTGTTTATGAGGTATTTAGGTGAAGTGGCGTGTGAATGGAACAGCTGGTGCAATTCTGATTTTTCTGGTTTTTCTGTCATCCGCTGAGCGGAGCAGAGCTCGCTGAGCGAGCATAGCAGAATTTTGTTTTTCTGCTCTGCACCAGCAGGTTCTAATTCCACTTGGTTCCATCCTTTTTCCCACTTTCACCAAGGCTAATTAGTAGTATATACTAGTTTTAATTTTCTAATTCTTTTATTGGTTGTTTGAATTCAAATTTTGTCTGGTAATTCGAAGATTTTTGAGGTGATTTTCCAAAGCTTGTGTTTCAACTTGCGGATGTATGGTAGAATATTGTTTTTGAAGTTGTATCATTCAAGGTACTCATTTATCGCTTTCTATAACATAACATGTTTAGGAAACTTTTCATTTGTACAATTACCATACCATTCATTCTTTTGCATTACTTGCTTGTTGATTGAATCACTTTAGTTCCCAAACCACAAAGGTGAGGAAACTTTCCATTGTTTACATATATGCTGGAGGCCACAATCTTTGTTTTAACTGGATTTTATTATGCTTAATCTTTTGTTTATGTTGATTTTATGAAAGCATGAAAAGGATCAAGGCATTTTTTTTTTCATTTTGAGCACAACTACAAAAACCAAATAGTCAATTCACCTTGTGAGTGTGTAATCATTTGTTAACCCTTTTGAGCCTTTTTGTCAATATCCATGTTGTTTTTGCTAAATGCTTATCTTTGAGTGTTTAGTTCTCATTTTTGCATGGATGATTGATTCTTTGTTTTCTTGAACCCTCAACCATGATTTTTGGTATGAATTTTTACCTTGCCTTAGAAAGTAGGGAGTATTCATATGATGGTGTGGTTGAATTCAAGTTGGGGAGAGAAATGGTTGTGTACTTATTTGGTTGTTGCTATGAGGTTGAAAAGAAAAAAAAAAGAAAAAATGTGAAAAGAAAAGAAAAAAAAAATGAAAAAGTTTTGAAAAAAGAAAAAGAAAAGAGAAGTGAATAATTGTGCTAATAAGTATTGTGATTGGTTTGAGAAACTTGTGGATAAGGAAGAAGTTTAATCGAGATTTTGTTGTTTGAATCTTTGGTGGATTGATCACTCCCTTAGGTTTAGGAAAGTTTTTGTTTCGATTAGCCTTAGGACATATCCCTTGTTTGTTAACCAAGCCACATTACAACCTTGAAAAGTCCTTGTGATTCTTGCTTTTATATCTTCAATGTGATTTTTGGATGAATGCATAATTTAATCTTTTGTTTGCAAGATTGTTGGATGAGTGTTAAAAGTCCTTCACCTTTGTGTGTTCTTCATCCATTAATGAATTTTTGCTAGGTGTGATTCATGATGTGAGCATGTATTGTGTTAGAATGTTTTGTATGCTATTTGTACTTAAGATGCGTTTCGTTTACATGTTGTCGTTGTAGGATAGTGGTAAGTATTTACTTTGTTTATACATTTTTGTATTGAGCCATACATTTGTTTTTGGTTTTCAAAACTTGTTGATTCACAATTCTTTGGTTTATTACTTTTTATTCTTTGATTTATTTGACATTGTTTGAGGACAAACAAAGTTTTAAGTTGGGGAGAGTTTGATAAGTGCCAAAATGTTGTTATTTTGAGTATATAATTGTGGCACTTATTGATTCGATTCATTCCGTTTTTGTAATAAAATCCCCACTTTTGTGTATATATTCACATTATTTAGTTTTCATATGTTTTATATACCGTTTAATAGTTTTTCCTTTGCTTTTATAGGTATTTATGCATATCGGAGCCTCGAGGAATAAAGTGTCGAAGGCACGACTTCGATTGCGCAATTTTGGACCTGAATAAGGAAGTTTTGTAGCAGAAGGTCCGCTTAGCGGAGTTCAAGCGGAGCTTGGCAGAGATTTGAAGCATTTTTGGGTCCGCTTAGCGGAGGTAGCCCGCTCAGCGGAGCTACGTATACTGTTGTAGATATTTTGGGGAATAAGTGGAGGCCGCTGAGCGGAGGGGGTCCGCTGAGCGGACCTGTGCAGATTTGTGTTTATATTCTCTTCATTTGTACATTTCTAGGTTATGGTTTTTGGGAAAGTTTTAGTCCCAACTCCATCATTTTCATTCTTAGAGTAGGATTAGCTTAGAAAACAACACCGGGTCATGCACTTGGAAGATAGGAGGTGGATTTCTCATCAACCGGAGCTGACAACCCGCGAGATGTTTGGTTTATCTCTTCTATTCTCTGTGTATTTCTTTGTGTTGGGTTTGTTTGTATATTTACTTGAATCTTATGTATATTTACCGATTATAATGTTATGTTTAACTTGCTTTACGAATCTATGTTGATATTGTTCTGGATTTTTGCTCTATGCTGGGGATTTGGGTTGCTTTAGAGATAAACTTCTTGAATCCTTTTCTAGGATGATTATCTGTTAGTTTCTGAACTCTAGAGATAGATTTAGAGCTAGCATTCACTGTTTGTATCTGTTCTTAATGCTTTCGTGTTTGAGCGGCGCGCGAGAGATCGCTGACGCGAGAATACGGATGTTCTCGCGACTTCGCGTTAGAGATAACCTTAGTTGTGAGATGATCTCGTTTGTGCTCCAGAGATGGACGCTTATGTGAGAGATACGTGATAACATATATGAGTATCGTAGGTTGAGTATAACGGGTTGGTAAGTGTATGTTTGTGAAGAGTGAATATATTTACATTCCTGATAAGTTATTTCTCTTCTAAGAATGTGTTTATTCTTTTCCTGTTTATATCTTTGTTTACTTTTTGCTCATTCAATCCCAAGCTTGAAACCGTAGAAACTGTTGAATGGCATCTCTCCATCTCTGTGGACGATAATTCCCGGATCAATATTTCCAAATCTTTTCTGTTGCTTGCCCTATACTGCATTCAACAAATAGCTAAAACCATATGCTATACATTTAAGCCCTTGCTCTCCCTTGTTGTTGTAAGCTCTAAGGTTGTCACACCTACAAGCAAATGAAATATACATATCTATAATAGCAAATACCCAACAACTAGAGCCTAAAATCACAATCCAATCAGACATGGATCCATGGACCGAATCAAAAGAGCATGAAACACGCAAAATGAGAATTTGTAGATAAAGTCCGAGAAACTCAAAAGCATTATTTATCGCCCGTACGGTCACTATACACCGTTCGTACTGTTATTGTTCATCGTCAGTACAGTTCACTTTTCACTGTCGTACGGTCACTATTCATTGTCCGTACGATCATGCATTTTTACATGATTTCTATTTTTCGACTTTTCTTTGACTTTCTGAAACTTCCAATTTTCGCAATATATGCAATCTATAAAATATATTTTCTTTCTCTTCATCAACAAAAATTTTAAGGCAGATTACAACTCATTAAAAATAAAATTGAAATTTTTTGTTAATTTTACATCATATCATTGAATTTGTTTTACTATTTGTAAACCATCTTTATCTAGTTATATAAAATAAACATAATACTATTTTTATTAAAACACCAATGTTTATTATTCTCCCATCACTTGCTATCTAGGTTGTTTAGTAGTTAGTATTAAACTATAATAATAATAATAATAATAATAATAATAATAATAATAATAATAATAATAATAATAATAATAATAATGTAGACTGGTTTCAAAGGCATACTGATAAAATTCTGAACATTCTCCCTGCTTCAGTCTCGGATCATGCTATCCTGCATATAAGAGGTAATACTCTTGGGAAGTTCAGAGGCACCTTTAGATTCAGAAATTATTTGACTACCATTGAGGGCTATGATGATGTGGTTTCTCACAGTTGGAGGAAACCAGTGAGAGGCAGACCAATGGTGATTCTATGGCATAAACTAAGGAGATTACAAGCAGAGCTAAAGAGATTTGGCAAACCTAGTACTGATGTGAGGATTAAGCTAGTCAAAGCAAGACAAGATCTGGAACAGATGCAGGAGAGTCTGAGAAGTGATAGATTCAATATTCAAGCCATTGAAGAGGTTAAGAGAATCACTGAAGATATTATCAAATGGAACACCATTGATGAAAGTATAATGCAACAAAGAACAAAGATTGATTGGCTTATTAATGGAGATGGGAATACTGCATTTTTCCATGCATATCTCAAATCTAAAAATAGAGCAAAGGGTATGTGGTGCCTCCAAAACAGTAATGGAGATGTATTAACAAACCAGGAGGACATTGAGAAATAGGTATTGGAGTTCTACACAAACCTGATGGGCACCCCAAGTAGAGACTTGGAACAGATTGATATTGATGCCATGAGGAGAGGTAACCAAGTTTCCATGGAGCAGAGAGCCTACCTTGTGAGTCCAGTTACCTTAAAGGAAGTGGAGAATGCCATTAAAGGCATAGGTGATCTCAAAAGCCCAGGGGTAGATGGTTATGGGGCAAAGTTTTTCAAAGCAAGCTGGAAAACTATAAAATAAGATGTGGTAGCAGCAGTCATGGAATTCTTCAACCATTGCAGACTATACAAGCCTTTCAATAGAACTGCAGTCACCTTGATCCCAAAGAGCAATGATGCAAAAACTGTTAAGGAATTTCGACCAATTGCAGGATGCACAACCTTCTACAAAATCATCTCAAAAAATTTGACTACAAGGTTGGGGAAAGTTCTTCCAGATATTATTAGTCTATGTCAGGCTGCCTTTGTCCCTGGGCAGAAGATTCACCATCATATTTTATTGGCTTTTGAACTTATGAAGGGGTATGAGAGGAAGGGTGGCACACCCCGGTGCATGCTCCAGTTAGACCTCCAAAAAGCCTATGACATGGTGGATTGGAGGGCTTTGGAGGAAGTGATGTATGAGCTAGGACTACCAAGGTTGTTCATAGAATGGGTTATGATTACAGTCTCCACTGTAACATATGAATTCAACATTAATGGGCAAATGTCTCAACCAATGGCAGCTAGGAGAGGGGTTAGGCAAGGGGATCCCATCTCCCCCTTGCTTTTTGTTATGATGATGGAGTATCTAAACCGATTACTCATGAAGATGCAGCAGGATTCTGAGTTTCACTTTCATGCTAAATGTGCTAAATTGGGTATTATTAACCTCTCATTTGCAGATGATGTCTTGATGTTCTGTAGGGGCGATTCTCAGTCTGTGCAGCTGCTTATGAACACCATTCATAAGTTCACTAGTACTACAGGACTGGTGATAAACCCAACAAAATGCAAACTTTTTGTGGAGGCCTGGATGAGAACATTAGAGGAGAGCTCAAGGATATTACAAAGTTTAACATTGGACAATTGCCTATGAGATGCTTGGGAGTTCCCCTAACAAGCAAAAGGCTGAACATTAAGTTTTATCTTCCTCTTATTGCTAAAATCACTGACAGAATCAGACATTGGTCCACACGATTGCTGAGCTACGCTGGTAGGATCCAATTGGTACGCACCATTGCTTTCACTATTGCTCAATATTGGATGCAATGTCTACCATTGCCTAAATCTGTAATCCACCATATCAATAGCATTTGTAGATCCTTTATATGGACAGGAGGGAGTGAAGTTAAGAGGAAAAGTTTAGTGGCCTGGAAAACGGTTTGCAACCCAATCAGTCAAGGGGGCCTCAACATTCCTAATCTGGAGGCATGGAATAAGGCTGCAATGCTGAAGTGTTTGTGGAATATATGCGAGAAAACCGACAATCTATGGGTTAAATGGATTCATTCGTACTACTTGAAGACTCTTGATCCGCTACTGGTCCCTATTGGTAAATCTTGGTCATGGATAGCCCAATCCGTCCTGGGTAATAGAGACACTACTGTGGCACACCATATTGCTTGGGAGAAACAAATGCAGAATAGCAGATTCTCAATGAACGAAATATATCAGGTACTTGTGAAGAATGATAACTCGGTTGACTGGAGATACTTGATGAGAAGGAATTATGCTAGGCCTAAAGCTATCATCACTTTGTGGTTAGTTTGTCATGGCAAATTAGCCACGAAGGATAGGCTGGTAAGGTTTGGAATGCTACAGACTAATATATGTAGTTTGTGTGGTGTGAAGGAAGAAAGTGTTCAACATCTCTTCTTTGAGTGTCAAGATACCAAGCCAATCTGGGTTGCAATTCTGAATTGGCTGGAGATTTCCCATGACCCAAGCGGATGGCAAGAGGAGTTACGCTGGATAATACACACAACAAACAAGAAGGGTTGGAAAGCGAATGCCTTGAAGCTTGCAGTGACTGAAACCTTACATGAGGTTTGGTTATACAGGAATAACTTCATTTTTGATAATAGGAAGAACACAAAGGTAATAGACAATATTATAGAAAAGATCACTTATAGGGGGTGGGTCTCAAAACGCCTTAGGAAACACATAGCCATTTTAATGATGTAACATGTTTCCTGCTATAGTCATGTATGAGGGCTGGAACCTCGAGTTCGCCTTGTAATCATTGTTTTTGAATTAATAATATTCCTCTTGATTCAAAAAATAATAATAATAATAATAATAATAATAATAATAATAATAATAATAATAATAATAATAATAGTTTAACTAATTTTCTTATTTAAAATAATTTGAACAAACTAATTGAAAATATATGATTTTGAATCTAAATAATTAGTTAAGTGAGAATATCATATTTTAAATAGATTAGTTTTTCACAATGTAATATAATTTATTTTTATAATATTGATTTTACTTGTCAAAAGATATCTTTATGGACGAACAATTATATGTTAATAATTCTAGAGTGAATAATAAATAAGATCAGAAAATTTTAATATATGATATAAAAGATATTTAATAAGTATTACAACAAATGTTGACTTTTAAAGAAACTTTTCGTTTTAATTTGTGTACATTCTAAATTTATAGTATTTTATATCATTCATTTTATATTATGCTTTATAAATATTTACTAAATCGAACTACTATCAAACATATTTTGACACAAAAATATCTTTCAAAAAAATAATTTTGTGTAATATAAATTATGTTAACGCATTTGTTTATTTGGTTCATTATATACTCAGATTTATGTATGTTTTCTATTTTGTGTAAGAGATTTTTTGAAGTGTTTAAAGTAAATTAGAAATAAAGTAGGTCGTGAAGTTTTAGAAAATTTCTAAAGTTCCTATACAACCAGCATCAATACACAATTTCCACAAAAACAGTTTCCTGAATCGTAGAGCGCCATCCTTTCTTGCTATTAACTAGAAGTCAATCCACTTCTTGATCCCAGCTCTTGGGGGAGTGTAAAATATCTATCCATTGCAAGACACCAGCCCAAATCATCTTCATAGTGCAACAATCAAAGAAAAGAAGTTGCAGGCTCTCATTCTCTTGTCTATACACAGAATATTGATATTAGGGGTACAGATAAGGAAATTATAGATAGAATAGTTAGTCCATAGAGTTTGGGGGAAACAAAAATTACGTGCATGTTGCTCCTTTTTTGATTTAGTTTCCTTGTGGTTTTTCTGCTGGACCCTCGGAGTCGCTTTGTATCTTGACTGTTATATATATATATATATATATATATATATATATATATATATATATATATATATATATATATATATATATATATATATATATATATATATATATATATATATATATATATAATTTCCAAAAAAAAAATTTAGAAAATTTAGAGTTGTAGTCAATCACAAGACTAATGGTTCAAGTTGGGATCAAATTATATTTGAAAAGTTACACCAATAGTTAGATTCATTCAATAATATCATATCAGATAAATATTTTTTAAAATCGACACTTAAATTGAAAGATATTACTATTTAGATACTTAAACAGTTTGAAATTAATCTATAATCATTTTCTATGTTATCAAATTACGTCACAATTAACGTTATATGAAAGTATTCTTTTTAAGGTTAATTTTTGTGTATCTTGATGAAATATCAAATGACCATAGGTTATTATCAAAATTTATAAGTATGATCTATATGATAATATATTTCAATTCAACTGTTAATTTAAAAAAAATATATTTATTTGATGTGATGTTATTGTGTGAGTGGTATGGTTTAATGAAAGATGAAATTTATTTTGTAAAATACATGATATTGATTTTGCTAATTTTAATGTAATTTATATAGAGTGTGAAGGTCGTGTGCATCATAAAATGGATCACATTAATGTGGATCAATTTCTTAGAGGAAATCTCTTTTGTGTTGCAATTGGTCAACAACTATAAAAATTGAATCATAGGTTTTATGAGCAAACAATGAAGCTTTTTAAGTATAAGCAACAACTTTGATCCTAAGGATATTTACAAAGCATTTAATATGAATAATATATGTGCTCTTGTAAATACATTGTATCCTACAGATTTTAATGAGCACGAAAAATTTAGTTAGAGATATCAACTACAATACTCTCACCTTGATGTTGTTAGTCATCCAAATTTAATAACTTGTCAACTATGTCTGCATTGTGTCTTTAAAAAGGACAGGGAAGTCATATACACATTATTTAATTGATCAACTAATCCGTCTTATCTTACCTCTTCCATTTTCTACAACTACTACAGAAAGATCATTCCTAGTAAAAGATAGTCAAACAAAATTGCGCATTAAGATGGAGGATGAATTTCCTGTTGACAACATGATGTTTTATATTGAAAAAGAAATAGTTGAATACTTCATCCATGATTAAATTATTTATGAATTCAAATCTTTAAAAGAGTGGAAAGAGGTCCTTTAATTCGAAGTTGAATATCTCATTTTATATATGTTATTTTTATTTTGTGTTGATATTATTTTAAATATTTGAAAAAATTATATTTGAATTTTATAATATTTTAGTTCATATTTGTTTCTCCACTTAATAGTTTATTCAAGATCCACCAGCGTCTTCTTCTCTATGAAAACATGAACCCTAACCTAAATCTTCATCTCCCCTTTCTTTTACTATGTTTTTTCTTAGAATTTTTCGTCTTATTCTTCTTAATTAAATCAATAAAATGGTTAGTTTAATCGATTGAGAAAACAAATAACCAGTAGAAGTACAATCATACACTACTTCATTAATTCTAATTAAATAATCCATCAATAAAATAATTTGATTGATTAAGCATTGCAAATCCAATAATTTGATTGATTAAGTGTACACACACGTAGTTTGTGGCTTTGGCTTACTTCCAAAATTTCATAATTCTTGAAGTAATCGACAAGTTGATTTATTCTTAATTGTTATTATGAAAAATTGGTTTTAATTGTTTTTTTTTAAATAAATTTTAAAGTCTATTTCTTTAAATTTAATTTTAATTCAAGTTAATGTTTATCTTTCTAGAAACTCTTTTAGAAGTAAGGTTTAATCATCTAACATGGAATTCAAATTTTTCATGTTATTTTAAGTTTGAAATCTCAATTATATTATTCAATTGAACTGCTTTCTTTTGTGAGCTACAATTTTTTTATGTATTAAGGTACTATTTCTCAACATCCTCCGGCCAATGTAAGTTATTTATACAACTAAAATTGTTAATAAAAAATAATAGGCTCCATTTTTAACTTTATTGTGACTCCTTACTTGTAGTCATGGCTTTTAATAAACTTTTGGTGTGATGAAAATATTATTAGTTGTTGGGGTAACCTAATGGCTAATTCACCTTATCATGTATCTAACTTACAATTAAGCAAATCTCTTATAGGAATATCAACAAATATTTTAAAATTAATTGTGCAAATTTCACATTTCACTAATATGTTCTTGTTGAATCTTTAAACCTCATTCTTTAAAAAAAAAATCTTACACAAGTGTATCCATATTTTTATTCATGCTAAAATGTATAGTACTTTTGTAGTAAAATCACATGAAAAAATTATTAAACAATACTATTAATTTTTTCCTAATCAAACAATACTATTACTTTTTATTATTATTTTAGTTTTTCTATTTCGAAAAGTTTTTTTTTTTTGACAGTGAAAACTAACTTTCAATTACTCATAGATGAAACAGTTACATCAGGCTCCATAGACGGATAGCCCCCAATCCAAGTTTTTGAGCCAAACATATGTCCCAAACCCACAAGGTTATGGGCATCTAAATTCAAGGATCTGCTAATAAACAAAATAGAACTAACATCAAACTTTCTTAACAGAACCCTACAATCATTTGCAATTGGTTCTAGGGTCGCAACATCTACAAGCGAGTTGATACAGTCCACCACAACTTTCGCATCCGAATGAACCAAGATGCTTCTAAGCTTGAATTGTCCGGCTAAGGAAAGACTCCAACGAATAGCCAGCAGCTCCGCCAACCCCGGATCAACGATCATCATCTCCCTCTTGCTGGCAACAAAAAAAGATCCTGAAATTTGATTTTTAAAAACACAGCCAAACGACACTGACCCGTCAGGAAAAACTCCCGCGTCCACCTGAATCAAAGTAAAATCAACGGGAGTATCAAACAAAAGGCCCTGTGCACAAGGATCAGATGTAGAGACAACTGGAGGATTCCGTAAATTAAATTCCTCCACCGAGAAAAGTGCATCTGCCGCTACAGAGATGGGGGAGGAAGACTTTTTCTGATAAATTTCCAGGTTCCTAGCACTCCACACCTTATGCAGCAAAGTTGGAATCAATTGAGAACTCAGCTTATCCCCACATTGCAAAACACCATGAATCCAGTCACAAATGTCCAAAGCCGACGGGGATCGATAACTCAGGATAGACGAGAAAAGAGCTTGACGCACAAAGGAGCACTCCAAAAAAAGATGATGTGCTGACTCGGGGGCAGAATTGCAAAGAGAGCAGCACTCATCCAGGATAACACCTTTCTTCGACAGATTTACCTTCGTGGGCATGATATCCTTGGCCAATCTCCACAGAAAGTTGCGGACCTTCGCTTGTATCGGTGCTTTCCAAATCTCCTTCCACAGGGATCGTAAGGGGAAGCTAGAGGGACCCGGACTAGCATCCGACAGAATTTTCAAACAACAATGATAACCGGATCGCACCGAGTAGCAGCCATTCTTTTCATGATGCCACAATCTCTTATCTTCGGTGATGCTGCGAGACAGGGGAATGCTAGTAATCAAACTAGCCTCATAAGGTTCAAAAGAGGCACGAATCACGTCCTGTTTCCAGATTCCCAAGTCGGGGTCGATAAGCTCCTTCACTAAGGCATTTTCCTCGATTCCTCTTGTGGTTCCAGTGATTCTGCTCCCTGAGTTGTTGGGAATCCAGCAATCCTTCAAGATCCTAACCTTCTCACCATTACCGATCCTCCACCGCGAACCTTGCATTATCAGCTCCCTCGCACTGATGATACTCCTCCAAGCATAGCTAGGGGCATAAGCCACAGAATTGTCATCAATGCTGCCCCTTGGGAAATATCTTCCTTTGAAGACTCTGCCCAACAATGAATCACTGTCATTCAAAAGACGCCAATACGTTTTCCCAAGTAAGCTGGTGTTGAAATCTTTAAAACCTCTAAACCCCATCCCTCCATCCCCTTTCGCACACGCCAACTTTTTCCAACTCATCCAGTGGATCTTTTTTTCCCCATTCCTCGAGCCCCACCAAAACTTTGCCATCATGCCTTCGATCTCGTGACATATATGATCAGGAAGTTTGTAACAGCCCATGATGTACGTGGGGATAGCCTGCGCAACTGCCTTGATGAGAACCTCTTTACCTGCACGCGACAAGAACTTCTCCTTCCACCCTTTTAGTTTTTTCCACACCCTCTCCACAACCATGGCAAAGACTTCTTTCTTGGACCTGCTGAACAAAACAGGCAGACCCAAATATTTGGAGTGACTGGCTACTATGTTCATTCCAAGGCTCACCCTAATTTGGTTTTTGTCGTCCTCTTTGACATTGCGACTGAAAGAGACTTCCGATTTATCCATGTTAACAACCTGACCCGAGGCAATTTCGTAGTCCTTCAGAATGCCCAAGATAGTATCCGCTTCTGTGGAGTTAGCTCTTGCGAAAAGGAGGCAGTCGTCTGCGAAGAACAAATGGGAGATCACCGGAGCTTTTCTCGCAATTTGAATGCCATGCACTTTATTTTGGCTAACCGCACGCTTGAGGAGACCTGAAAAAACATCAGCACACAAAATGAATAAGTAGGGAGAAAGGGGGTCTCCTTGACGGAGGCCCCTTTCCGGTACAAAGCTGACACTGGGCTGGCCGTTGACAAGAATTTTGTAGGAAACTGTGGAGATACAGTTACTTATAAGCTTTATCATCGATTCCAGAAATCCCATAGAGGAGAGGACCGCAACTACAAAGGGCCATTCCAATCTGTCATAAGCTTTTGACATGTCGAGCTTCATGGCCATGACTCCTTTCTTTCCCTTCGTCTTTTTTTTCATCCAGTGAAAACATTCCATCGCTACTAAGGCATTATCTGTGATAAGTCTGCCCTTAACAAATGCGCTCTGTTCTTCATCCACTACTTCCGGGAGGATGACCTTAATCCGATTAGCAATCGCCTTCGTAATGATCTTCATAACCACGTTGCACAGGCTGATTGGTCTAAAGTCTTTAGGGGTTGCTGGCTTCTTGCATTTTGGAATGAGAGCTATAAAGGTGTCATTAATCATACTTGGGCTTTTGTTGTTGTTTAGCACATCCATGGCCAGATTGCAGACATCAGTACCAACAGTGTTCCAGTACTTTTGATAGAAAAGGGCCGGCAATCCATCGGGACCGGGGGCCTTAAGAGGCTGCATCTGGAATAAAGCGTCCTTCACCTCCTCGTGCGTAAATCTCCTAGCACACCAGTCAATATGATCATCTTTCAACTTCCCCCTGACAACGGAGCAGATCGCATCTAAATTTGAAGGAGCAGTTGAGGAAAAAATTCCTGAAAAATAGTTAACAAGAATTCTCTCACAATGTTCCTCTCCTCTCCACCAGTGTCCGTTCTCGTCTTTGATCCTCTTTAAAGCATTATTCTGTCTTCTTTGACTAGCTTTCCCATGGAAAAACTTGGTGTTCTTGTCTCCGTGTTTAAGCCAAAGGGCCCTACTCCTTTGCCTCCAATTAACCTCTTCAACCTGAAGCAGTCTGTCCCTTTGGAATTCAAGAGCCTTGAAAGTCGCAATGTCTTCCTCCCCACCTTCCCAGCAGCTAGTTTCTTTAATCCGTTCCTCAAGGCGTCTGAGTTCTTTGTTGATGGCACTTGATCTATAATCCTTGAAGATCGCATCAAGCTCTTTCATTGCCTCAAACTTATTGAGACCGCGCACTCCCGGGTTTTTACACAATCTGTCCACCGTGATCTCACACTTCGGATCCCTGCTCCAAGCCTCCTCAAAACGAAAAATGTGTTGTCTTTTCCTTGCTGAAACCCGCATATCATCTTCTAGGCTAATTCTAACAGCCACGTGATCAGAACCATATCTCTCAAGATGGCTGATTTTAATTGGAGAGAACCGGTTGATGTAACCATTCGAAGCAAGACACCTATCCAGCCTACACTGAATATTTTCCTCCCCCTTTCTTCCGTTTGTCCAAGTGAAAGGATAACCTTCGAAGCCTAAATCAATCAAGCCGCAGTTGCTAATTGCTTGACGACCCCACGAGAATTGCCTCAGAGATTTGGGATTGCCCCCTTTTTTTTCCCCCTCATACAGAATATCATTTAGATCACCAAAACATAGGAACCTGTCCCCGTAGCTTCTTCTCTCCTCTTGGAGAAGTCTCCAGGTTCTTCTCTTGTTATGTTCCTCCGGGTAACCGTAAATTCCACAGAAAAACCAGTCCTGAGAATCACAATCATCGGCCACTGAACCTCCAATATGGTTGTTGGAAAAAGAGAGTACACTGACTTGTGAACTATCCTTCCAGAACAGAATGAGACCCCCTGCTCTGTCCTTACCCGAACCACTACAGTTAACCACAAAACAACCATCAAATCCACACTTGAACTTCACACTCTGAACTTCTTCCTCCTTAAGCTTGGATTCCATTAAAAACATCACGTCGGGATTTTCATTTTTTTTGAGCCTTAGCAAGGCTCGAACTGTACGGGGATTCCCCAACCCCCTACAGTTCCAACTGATGATTTTCATTGGGTTAGGCGGTGTTGGTCTTCCAACACCACCTCTGGTACATTAGTAGCATCAAACAAAGGCACTTCCTGACTCTTAAGCTTTTTCTCCCCACTTCCTCCTTTCTCCAGTGTTCCATCAATCACCATAACATCCACCAGTTGTCTTTTCCCAATCTCTGTTGCCAGCCGTTCCTCTGGGCTCTGTGTAGCTGCCCTGGGAATTTTACGTCTTGTCCACTTCTTTTTCTTTGTGGTGTTTCCTTTTCCCAGACTTCTTTTTTCAGCCCCCACATTAGATATATCCACAGCCCCAAAAGACTCCGCAACCGCTTCAATCGCTAGCGTATGGATCCCCCCGGCACCTCCTTCTTCGGTTGGGGTAGAGACTCCCTGAATGTTGCCTTCCTTCGTGACTTTGGGTTGTTCTACTTCATTGTCCCCTTCTTTCTCTTTACCTTTAGATTCACATTTACTCTGGCCCGAGGAAACATTAAAGAGACTTTTAGTGCACGAGCTTGAGGTTGATTCTTTGCGACGCTGTTCTTCGTGAACCCGGGGTAGAGGAGAAGCTCTTAGCCACGGGCCAAAGGATAGGTCCTTCTCATCGATGTCCTCAAAACCATCTTCACTTAGATCACCGACGTCCTCACAGTCCTTTAACTGGTGCCCTATTCTCCCACAAACAAAGCAGAAACTTGGAAGTCTTTCGTATTTAAAGAAGACCTTTAAGTTTTTCTCCTTAAAGCGAACCACCGTCCCCCTTTTCAGGGGCTGTTTCAAATCTATCTTTACTTTAACTCTTAGGAACCTCCCATTGCGGTGAGCTTCCTTCAAGTCCATTTCTTCAAACGTACCAAGGATACCTCCGAGCTTCCGTGCCATCGCTTCTGACCTTAGCATGAGGGGGAGTTCGTAAATTCTCACCCAGAAGACTCCAAAGTGCATATTTAAGGCTGAAGGCTGCTCCTCTCCAGACACCCTTTCAAGCACCAATAAGTTTCGGTCAAAACTCCAAGGCCCACTCCGCATAACGTTTTCCATGTCCCTTTTAGTAGCAAAACGGAAGAGAAAAAGGTTTTTGCTTAACTCTTGCGTCTCCACCGGGTTCTTCAATTTCCACGCCCCTAGCATAGTGCTGATAAACGCTCTGGAATTGAAGCTGCTGTCCGACCATAGCCTTCCTGCTAAGGTCCGTTGAAAAGTTTCTTCTCCACATATTTCATCCACCTCCGCTGTAACCCCTTCCTCCTCCTCCTTCGATAACGGAATATCTCTCCATTTCTCCATGACCTCGCACGGAAAACAAACCAGCAGAACCAAAAAAACGGCAAAGAAAAGGTGACACTCTCACTCGGGGAGAGGGAACGCCGCAAGAAATTGGGGAAAAAGCCAAAGGAGGCTGAAAAAACTTCACAAACCCTAGATGGGTGAGGAAATAGAAAAGCACGATAAGTTTTGTTTAGAGAGAGGTCAGAGTCTCTCTCTCTAGAAAAAACACGTGAGAGTCCGTCCTATTTCGAAAAGTTAAAAACATTGCTTATTAGTAATAAATAGAAACCTTATAATTTAAAGGAAAAAATGTGAAATTTGTACTAGATGATTTAAAGGCACGGTCATAATACTTCAACGTGCTTAAGAGACATTTTCAATAATTTAAATTTTGAAGAGTTTTCCCTTACCATTGTTTAAGTGTTAAAATCTATTTAATTGTTGTAAGTAGTGACTTTTATGTTTATACATTATAAAGTGATCAAACAATTTTCTATTTGTCACATGTAAAGAGAAAATATGGCTAAAATTATGGTGTTTGTTGTTGTTATGAACCTCTTTCTGACTATGTCTTTTGTTGCAACAAATATTAGTGGTAAGTCATTTTTCTATCCTCATAAAATTTAATACCTTATTTATTATAATTTTTATCGATGTTAATTAATATTACTATTTTTTCATTTCAGCACTTGTTGAATGTAACAGTGACTCTGAATGTACAAAAAACATGTGTCTGTTTCCTCGGGTTCCATGGTGTATTGATCATAAATGTGAATGTGTTTTTTTATACGGTTCAAAATTCCTTTTAAAGAATAATGATAGATTCACAGGAAAAAGATTTGAAAAATATTACTTATGATTCAATTCTTTATGCGATGCAGTTTAATTAGTTTGTTGGCACCAAATTATTGAATTTTAATTTTTCTAATTCCAAGAACCTTAGAGTTATGGCTTTGTATTCTAAAATTATGACAATAAAATGAAACAATAAATAATATTATATATATTATTCTTTTATTTGTTAATCTGGATGTTTTAAAAATCAACGTGACTCTCAACCTGACAAGGTCATGGGTCAAGAGGGTCATGGCCGAACCATAAAGTCATTTGTTGAATCGCATGACTGACTCATACAAAAAGATGACCCAACCATGAATTAATTCAGTTTCAATAACAAAGTTGTATAATTATTAAATTGGATTGAACTAGAAGATCTTGTCTCTAAAAATTTCTTTAAAATAACTATATCATCTAAAAATTGTCAAAAATATAGTTGATGAAATTGATTTTCTGTGTCTATTAAATATTATTTTTTATGTTTTATTTTGCGAATAGGAATAAAGGTCAGTTTAATGAGATTTCTTTTTGTACTACTTTCTAAAATCAAATTCTTAAATCTATTTTCTATTTTAAATTTTGTTAGTTTTGTTTTTATAAAAAGTAATAATTATAAAAAAAAATGTTTTAACTTCTAAGAAAGAAAAAGTTAAACATTAGCTTCTCCCATTTGCATATACTCTCAATTCATTGATTTTTTTTACATTTTCGTATAAAGATTAGGGGTGATAATTATATTGGATTGACCCACCATAAAAATACTATATAGTATGTTATGTAAGTGAGTTATTCTCATAGTGATAATGGTGTATATTACCCTATGATATGAAATCACTATGGATCCTAAATGTAGAGTTGAGTACTTTTTATTGCTAATTAATAATTGTCCATAACAAGATGGCCACAAAGATGGTTGATGGACACTCTACAAATTATGTTGAGGGGAATAAGTGACCTATATGAGATTTATCTCTCCTACATATACGGGCTTAATATCTACGAGACTCTTTATCAAGTATGACTATAAAATGTATAGTCGTGCTCAAATAAGTCAATATAAGATAATAGGCTTATTTATTGTTATAAAGTATACTAGAAGATCAAGTAATATAATATATGACTATACAAAGGTGACACATTCTATTTTTTGTATTCAATATAAATATAAGGGAAAAATGATAATTATACACATGATTATTATTATATATATGTCATGTCAGTATACATGTCCCCTCTCTTTCCATGCTTTTTCTTGGAGGATATCTTCTTCTTAATTAAACTGTTTAAATGGTTGACTTAATCAATTAAAAAATACAAAAATAATGGAACTTCAAACAAGAATAATTTAATTGACAAAATAACTTAATCAATTAAATGTTGCAAAATAACAATCAAGAAAATTTAGCTAACCCAACATTAATGTAAACACACTCAAACATGTATATAATATAACACACAGGAGTACAAAAAGTTAATTAAAATAAAGGTGTGATATTGTACTTTATTTACTCCTTCCAAACTTTTTCTTAGGTGTAGTATTATGATTTCGTCATTTATAGATTCACTATTAAAGTCTAGTTATCCAGAATGTTTTACATAATATAATTCTCACTAATAATAATCTCAACAAATTGGGATTTGTTATAGTTTCTTATTATATCATTTATGTTAGGGCTCTAGAAACTTCTGATCACCCCTTCTAAATGACATGTTTCTTATTTTTTAGAAAACTAGTAACATGGGAGCATGGGTAAATTAATTTGATATGGTATAAAATATATTTTGATAAGCATATAAATTTAAAATAAATTATTTAATTATAAAATGAGCAATCATAATATAAACTCAATTGTATTGAATACTCATACAAATGGAAAAAAGGATCGGTGAAATATAGAAAAAAAATACTTATAAAAAAAATATCTCTCAAATAAAATCAATTATTAATTAAAATTAAAATTAAATAAGTATTGTATTTATAGTAATCCGTAAAATAAATTTTATTAATATATTTATGTCCGATTCTTCGTACATATTATCTAGCAACCATTTGAGAGTTTAAAAATATAGTAATATTATATCTCACAAAGAAAAAATATACAATTGTACACCTATATTAATTAATATTTGATTTGACATAATTATATATTTTCTTTCACAAAAGATAAATTACTCATAAAATACTTATTTTGTTCTAATAAATTGATTCATATAAAACATTTTTAAAAAAATTATTTTACTCTCTCGTACGTTTAAAAATTTATAATTTATATCTAATTGTTAAGAAAAAGTTCAATAAAAATTTATAATTTAAATTTAGTTTATATTCCGCTCATTCAATTATATAGAAATAATGAATTATTATTATATATATTTTTCACAAAACATGTTATTTAGATACCATAAAAACTTTTCTTTTATATAATCAAATACTATTTGTTTTTCAAAAGTACACTCTTATTTAAACATACTTATTTCATCACTCAATTTGTCTTTTTAATTTTTGCAAAAGTAAAAATAACATTTCATTGATGGACTTTATGTAGACACAACCATATGATGTACATGAGATGTTGTAATTAATTCAATTCTTTTGCTATATAATTTCAGCCAATAAAAAACAGAAAAATGAGAGATACTACTTAAAAGGAAGTATAAAAATTTAAAATAAAATAAAATATTTTAAGTTATGATGAATAAGAGGACTTATATCTCGAAGGGGTTAACTTTGTGCAAAATATACTTGTAACACTTTTTTATTAGTATGTTAAAATAAACACATTCTAAAAAATGAAAATGAAAACAAACAATATTTTTACAAAAGTACATAGACTCAATTTTATGGTTGTAAAGAGAAGATCAAACATGATTGTTCATTTCTTTGCAACTTGCAAGTGTGTAGCTTTCAGAAAGAACAATTTAAAAAGAAAATGGTTTCTCATATATGATTGGTTAATAGGAATAAATCTAAAGTGTAATTATGCAAACAATACTTAATCAAATGGTCAATAACAATTAAATCATTACTCATACCAAAATATATTTTATTTCTTTGTAACCAATTTGTATTTGGAGGTTAAAAGCACAAAAATATCTACTTCGTGTTATTCCAATTCTAAAAAATAACTACTCCAGCCAAACTTCTACTTTAGCCACCATCTTTGAAGTGCAGATAGAGGAGTCTTTAAGAACAATGCATGACGGTGAATAAGGGACATGATACATGAGCGTCAAAAGCATGAAAGATAAAACTCATTAGTAAATTCCATTAGTCTGAGGTAATATTTTACTAATTCATTTAGAGGCTATGTATGGATTATTTACAACTGTTGCACAGTACATACAACGTCCTATAGAATTGTTAGATTATGAGAAAAAATATTTGGCTTAAATGCACTTTTGGTCCCTGTAAGTTAGCGAGTTTTTGATTTTCGTCCCTGTAAGTTATTTTATTCGGTTTGAGTCCCTGTATCTTACTTTTTGCTTGAGGTTTAGTCCCTAAAGCCAAAATTTGCAGGAAAATCTGCAGGTTTCCTCTGAATTTTCCTGCGAAATTTCCTGCGGATTTGATTTTAGGGACTAAAACGAACGCGAAAGTGAAATATAAGGACTAAAACCAAAAAAATTAACTTACAGGGACGAAAATCAAAAACTCGCTAACTTACAGGGACCAAAAGTGCATTTAAGCCAAAATATTTCTATCAAAATCAAATAGCTCTGCAACTTGTTGAATCGTGCAACGACAATAAAGGACCTAAATATTTAACTTGTGAGGAGAATTCGATGTGTAGAATGTACTTATATTACATAGTTCCACTAAATTTTTTTCTTGCAGCAAAATTTGAGAAAATGCATCATTCGAACAATTTGAATTTATGAATGTGAACTCAATTTGAATTTGTTCAAACACCAACTTTCTTACCAATGATTTACTAATTGATAGATTCTAGCATCATTTGAGCAAGCATGAGTTTTTGCTAACTTCCAACGACGTATACATTTCCAAAACCAGTTATGAAATTTTCATTTCTTCTTAATGCTTTCTACAAACATTTAAATTTAAAAACCAAACTTCTTAAATCTAAGTCATTACAATGGTTATCAATAATATCATGAGGAAACTCTAAGGGTTACAGCTAAAAAATTAAAAAGGAATGAAAAATGGTAACATCCACCTCAAACAAAATTGTCGATTCAAAAAACATCCACATGGTATCCCATAAAAATACAGTTAGATTGTAATGTATAAATTTAACTAAGAAAAGGAGTTTTCAAAACCTAAAAAATAGGAAATCAAATTATTTTTTATGGCTCAATACGAGTTCTACATCATTTAAATGACAGGTAAAAACCTTGCTCCTATATATTACTATTCAAAGTAAAAAAGTGTGAAATTCATAACTTAGGATTTATTTATCTAAATGTATCTATGTACGTAAACATAACTAAATATATGTGATTTTTACTGCTAATATTTAATTCATTAAGTGTCAAATAAACAGACCAATTAATATAGGAAACCTGAAGAATTCCTACTCTCAAACTTAATTCTCTTTTATTGTTGTTAACTTTGGTCCAAGTCTCACTGCCATTTACATGAACACTTTGTAGAAATCAATTAGCTGTAATGAGTAAGTTTTTCATGTAATTTACTTTTATTTCTATGAAAAATCTTGAAACAAATATCATCATTTTAAACAAATGAGAAACCTTGAAACAAATAACATCAGTTTAAAAAAATCAATGACTAATGACAGAAGTAAAACTAAATAAGCTTATGAAACTCGGCTTTGAAGGTCTCATGTATCTCTTCTTTATCATTGACTTATCACCTAAAAATGTATATGTAATTTAGTGTTATATGTTTTGAAATCAAAACTAGAATAACATGAAAATTGAAATGAATGGAAAATCAGGCAGGATGTCTTGAGTTAGTAGCTTCAGTCATAATGGAAAAAAAAGGAAATAGTCTGAAATCAGTTATATGAATTCAAATGATCCTAGAATCTGTAATATCATATCATCATTCAACCTATTTAATTAGGTTTGAATCTATGTTAAGGTAGTCAACAGTAGAATGGCTTTTATGGCAATCATAATATGTAAAAAATAGTTGACCTAGTTTTACAATGAAAATACCCCATATAATCCAATCCAATAATACAAGCATACCTAGAAAATTCATACATCTATAAATCAAAATTTTGATAGTCTTAAACAGAGCCGCCCAAACAATTTGGAGGCCTTGTTCTAGTTTAAAATTAGGCCTTACAACAAATTAATAAAAAAAATATTTTATTTAAATTGTAAATAAAATTAAATATATAGAGACAAAAGTGATATAGAAATATTATGTAAAATTTGACTCATGGAAATAAATTAATTTACTATCTATTTAATAATAATTTAAATAAAAAAAATGTACTAAAATTTTAAAATATTATTTACAAATAATATTATACAATATTTCATCATGAAAAACTAATAAATAAATTAATTGTATAATAAATGTTTAATTATTTAATTATAAGGCTATTTAAAACGTCATTATTTATTTATTTTTGTCAAAAACATGTCATTATTTATAAACGATTACAGTTTTTTTTTTAAAATAGCAAATGAAAAAACAAGGAATTCAACCCATACCACTTGGTTATCTTGTTTACATGTAGCGTTTTTTTTTTCACATAAAAAAAGCTGTAACATAGAGGAATCGAACTCAAGTTATAATGTTAGTACACAAAACATTGTTGCTACCGCTCGACTACGATGTAGTATATGATCACAAATGGCGTTATAAATATATAATATATTTTATTTATATTAAGCCCATTTTATCGAATTTGGGGCCCTTTAAAATCGGAGGCCCTGTGCGGTAGCACTCCTCGCACACCCACAGGGCCGGCCCTGGTCTTAAAAGGCAAATGTACAGTCAATTCAGTCCAAAAGCAATTATGGAATCAAAGTTTAAACAAACATTGCACCAACCTTGTGAAGAGTTTGATATCTCATACTTCCTCTGTGTAAATGAAAAAAATCAAATAATAACAAAAAAAATAGAAAGGATGTTGATCAATCTGCAATACACAAATCTTAACAATTAACAAAACACACATACACACACTCACCCAACACATAAAATGAAATGGTAAACCATATAATCACAATCTAACATAAGCTTATAAAAATCTTTTTTACCATACCTTACATTAACCTCTTCAATGTATAACTCAAAGATACTGTCAAAATAAAATAAATTAAAAAACATAGTTAACGTTATTGAAAAATTATTCATTGAAAATGCAAATCACACATACTTAAAAAATTTTATTTTCCATCTACTAATGCTTCATCTTTTAAAATAAAACCCTGAAATCATTCTCCTTGAATTTTTTTTCTCACACTCACCATGTACTATGAGACTAAAGCCTAAAATCAAAATAAAAAGAAAACAAACCCTTAAAACAAAAATAAAAAGAAAACAAACACTCACCATGGATAGAAAATCAGGCCTTCGCAGAAAGTGTCTTCCTTAGCCATCATATAATCTCTAGCGTGGTATATATGGCAGATCGAAACAGAGTTTGGTAGTTTCAGGAACTTCATTCGTTTATCAACGCGATTCCATGATGATCAAAGGCTTTAGTGAGGAAAATAATTTCATCCTAAGCCTTGGGTTTTGGATATTTGAGATTCAGAAAAAGAAGACGGTAAAAGGGAGAAAAATGTTTCGTTTTCTTTGAAGAGGGAGAAAAATATCAACTATTAACCCATTTGTGTTTGGAGAGAGAGAGAGAGAGAGAGAGAGAGAGAGAGAGAGAGAGAGAGAGAGGAATGTATTTTGAATTGAAGAAGAATTGGACTTCCAAGTGTCAAATGTTGATCGAAAGAGAAGTGAATAAATGGTAGACATTTGCTAATTACCTCTTAGACCAAGAGACAGTGGAAATTTTTTGAAGAGGAAAGGTAAATCTAGTATATCTTGCAATTCTTTTGTATTTGTTAGATAGTATATATGAAGTCTCACATATATTAAAAATAGAGTTTGAAAAGTGTTTATAAAAGGCGACAACTCTCACTTTATTAATCAGTTTTGTAAATAGAGTATTTGAAAAACATGTTTAGAAAGTTTTAAAAGTTCCTTGAAAAACAAGTAACTCAAAATTTGATTTCTAAGGTGAGATTTTCATTACTCTTATCATTAACTTTTTGAAATTTAAAAAATTCATATTTAATTCTTCTCATTATAAAAATTCCTAAATTTTCTAAATAAATATTTTACGGTATTCAAAACATGTATGAAAAAAATTATTTAAAAATTTAAAAATTAAAAGATAATTAAATAGTTTTTAAAGTTTTAGAAAATAATATGGACTAAAACTTAATGCATATAGGGGTGTAATCGAATCGGTTTGGACCACGTTTTGGTAAAAAAAAGTTTGAACCGATGATATTTCTATTGGATTGGTTTGGTTCGATTTTCAACATTTTACAAAAATGGAACCGAACCAAACTAACCGGTTTGATTCGGTTTAGTTTGGTTTGGATGATCGATTTACAATGTTTATTTTTTAAAACATTATATTCATTAGTATATTCTCCAATATCGTATTTTTTTGGTGTATTTTATGCTATTATTTTTTAAAATAACACATTTCATGTCATTTATTTAATGCTCTATTTTTTAAAACAAATTAGAAGTTGCTCTTAAAAAATAGAACACAACAAAACACACATCAATTAACATGTATCACATCTCAAACACGCATAAAAACCATTTTGTAACAAGACTAGAAGGAAAAACATAGTGAGCTTAATTATGGGTGGAATAAAATATTTAGAGCGTCATTATTTCCATTGGTTCGATTCATCGGTTTGGCGGTTCCTAAAAACTAAAACCGAGAACCAAACTAAATCATATCTATTTTTATTGGTTTGGTTTGGTTTTAGAACCAAACCAATAATAATCGGTTTCATTTCGGTTTGGTTTGGTTTGGATTGTCGATTTAATTGGGTTTTTCTGATCCGCTTACACACCTAAAAGCATAAATATTTTTAGGAACTAAATTATGTTATTTTTGAATAGAGACTAAAAATAAAATTTGAGATATTTATAAGGATAAACAATATATTTAATCTAAAGAGATTAATTACTATATGATGTCGGTGTAAAAAGTTTTAAATTATCAATTCATCACCATCTGTTTGCATTATTTTATAAATAGTTAAAATAAAAAATTAAAATTTTCCTAATATTTAATATAAATGATTAACTGTAAAATTATTTTACACTATTAATATATTTCAATTAAATTTTATTTATATTTTAATAATTCTTAAAAAAAATTGTACGCCAACAATGTAAATTATTTTTACATTGTCATGACGACACACGCACAACTATTAAACTCATTCCTCAAATCTTCTTCTTTTATACATCGAAGAAATATATGAATATTCATCTTAAACATTATTACGTAGGATATTTAATTTTCATTAATCTAATAAAAATAAAAAAGAATTTTAACAGATAATAATAAAACAATAAAAAAAATAAAAAATATTTGCAAATAAGAATAAAAGAAATTATAAGCAAATAATATAGATCGATGATTTAGCCACCAGCGGAGAAGCCGGGTACTGAAACTGAAAAACCTAGCTACCGCTATTCATTCATCAATGGGAGGAGGAGGTGAAGAAAATGTAAAGCATCTCGAAGACTGTTCTGTTGCCAAGTTAGTCTATTTCCTCTCCCTTTCATTTTCACACCATTCATAACCGATTCGTCGCTTTCATAGAAATGATTCTGTAAATTCTATAATTCAGTGTTTTGTAAACAATTCTGTTAGATTAGATACCTGGTTTGGGCCTTAAGCCCCAGCAAGTATGCTAGATAGGGTATTCAATTGGTTACGTTTGCCGATCTGGTGAGCTTCTAAGTGGGGGAAACGTGCCGACACCTCCGGAAAAAAGCGTGTGTCCGTGACATCTGATATTGTCAGATGCCGACACTATACTGATACTTATGATTATTTTAAATTTTTTTTTTTTTTCAAATTGTTGTCGGTGTCAACGTATGAACGTATCAGTGTCGTATCCGTGCTTTATAGAACGTAGAACATAGCTATAGGGAGAGTGTGGTAAGTTTGTTCTTAATTCTTCTGTGATTTTGTTTATTTTATTTGTTTCCTTCATTGCCTTTTAAGTTTATTTTTCTGTTATGTTGCAAATGACATCTTCAAGGTGAATTTTGTTAGCAATGTTAGTTAGTTACTGAACAGAGAAAATTTGCAGTGCATTGGGAACTTGGGTATTCTCTGTGGCAGGAGCTTTGCTGGCAATTCCGGTAGGAATTAAGCGTAAATCTCTTGGACCTCTTGTATTTTTTGGCACTACCGGAACTATGCTGGATATTATTATGGGGATTACAGCGTGTGAAAGGGAACATGCAGAGCACCAAATGAAGCTACTTGAAGCTCAAAATGCTGCATCTGAAACTTTGTTGGATGAGACAAATACTGATTCGTAATCTCTATATTTTGATGTTAACATTGTTGTCAAATTTGTATGGTCATACAATTGTAACAAACTAAATGAAATTTTATGGCACCATGATCAAATGTGCTTTATCTATGTTGTTGGCCTTTATGCTGCAGCAGTTTAAACAACAAAAGGTGAATAACTGAATGAGAAAGTTTCTAAGTTTATTTTTTGTACAGATTTCAGATTCCTTGTTAAAGTTATTGGAAGAAATTGCAAATAACAATTCACTGAAATTAGGATTTTTAATCATTGGACTTTGTTTCTTTAGCAACTAACATTTCTTTGAAAATTTGTATACCAACACAAACTAACCATTTAGAGGATGGTGTTAAAAATTGTACTAGAACTTTATCAATTGTAAATGGTAAATTTGTGTGGTGTCCTAACAATGGTTATAACGAGATCGATCTCATATTTAAGAACAAGGAACTCGGCAATAAGATTCGGGAATTTGCATTTGGAAATTGTAAGGTGCGAAGGAAAAACGCAAATGTTGTCACTTGGTGCTAAAACAGGGCAATGTTGCAGAAACCATTTCAAATTTTCCATTTTCAACATCTATGTTGGGATCAACAAGGATCTCAAATTTTAGAGGACTGTTCTTTCCTTGTTTCAGAAATAATTTTAGAAAAATTAACCAGACATGATAAAAGTTGAATGGTTTAATACGTAGATGCTTTTCCTCCGATTGCAAGCTCTTACTCTCCTCTAATGACCTAGCACTGGGAAGTCCTTCTCGAGAAAGTCTCGGGTTATTAGAAAGTCTTTCATCAGCATCTTTCTCCTTGGAAATATTTTTCAGACCATTCTGGTTAAGCTTTTGCTCTCTATAACTCGAATATACATTTTCAGCCTTCATGTTTCCAAATAAGATTTCTGCAGCCTTGTTCTTGACAAGAACTGGCATGAAGTATGATTCATCCCATACATATAGCTGCGAAAAATTGCATCAATAAGAAATGTTAAGCACGTCCAAGATTACTATTTTAAAGAAGTCACAATGTAAAAATGAGAAGCATAAAAATACATATTTACCATGAAAGGCCTATATATCGAGCATACTACATGAAGGCGGCTTGAACTTTTCGAACAAACTAGTGGAAAATCATTTTGCTCAGATCTGAAAAAGGGGAAGAATTATCACTGATCATAATATTAATGGAAGACATAACAAAGCTTAAGTTATTGTTCTAAAGTCATACTCTGAACCTAAGGGTGAACCGCATAGCTGGCAGCCAGTGCATAAGAGATCTTCCACCAAGTTATTATTCTGAGCTTTGCAAACTCTCCTACTAAGGAAAATCTTCTCATTCACAGTATCACCTGAAGTCTTGGCGTTACGTAATGGAACAATTTCACAAATCGATGCGAGGACAATAGTCTTGCAGGATGTTGTTAGCTGAGAGACTTCCATAAGTGAACAGCAATCCTTAGCCTCTCTCTCTTCAAGAACTGTCCAGTTTCTAGGCAGGTACTCTATTTTCTGTGTACATTACATGGATGCATTGGTATATCTAAAACACACATTACATGAAAAGGCATATTGATCAGAGTAGTGTTTGGAAGCGAAGGAAATCAGCTTATTGATGAAAAATTGAAAACCGATTAACCAGATAGATATGAAATGGATGTTAACATTCTACGTTAAAATAAAAGGATTGGCTAGCTTGCACAATTAGGAACACCAAAGGTGTGTAACATTTCAAAACAATAAGTGTAAACAAGAACACAACCTCACTCTAAGACATGATTTATAAATATACAGATTTGAAACTTGTACTTACTTTATCTCTTCTAAATATACCTATGCTATCATGCGAATCTTCAAACAACAGAGAACCTAACTTCCTCTAAACTGTATAATAATGTGTGATAAAAGCAGCTTATAACACCAGAAATCTAGTAACATAACTACAGCCATAAGATGTAGTGTGTTAAGTGTTAATAGTAATATTTTCGAACTCCCAAGCTATCTTCTCAGTCTTTTTAGTGAGATCCTCTTTGCTCCTGTCTGGAATTCGGTAAGTTGACTTCCTAGCTGATTGGATCCCGCATCACTGCTCAGGTAGAAGGCGGGCTTACAAAGACACTCAGATGTCTAAGTGAGATAGAGCTTTTTTGCAGGGGTTTTAGTGAAAACTGTAAAGTGATTATAAGGGTTTACTCCCTATTTGTACTAATGAGAGTCCAACAAATAGTCGTCTATTTGAGTGATTTGATTGCCTGATCATGTTGGCCTGACTTCTCGTAGTCAGTTACGGGTGGCGCATATAAAGCTAAGATCAAAGAGTGTTACAGGCTAATGTTGATAAGATTGTTTCTTTGTAGTGTATGACTTCATATACGCTGAACTCAGTTTCTCATTCTACGCCGCAGAAAGTCTATTTTATGACTAACATAAGTCTATTTCTAATTCGTTCCTCAACAATAAATGAGCTAGAAGATCCCTGAAGCTCAAGCTTACTTATCTTTTGCTTAATATGCTAATGAACAATGATAAAACACATCGCTGGCACAAATTTTCTACAAAAATGAAAAAAAACCAACCAAATGCATTCCCTAAACAGCAAGCATGACTAAAAATTGCACTAGATGAACTTTGAGCATAACCAAAACAGGATAATGTGATCGAAGAACAGAAAACTAATGCAGTCATAATCATAACAATATTAGAACTCACTGATAAGGCATTCATCTAGAATCTAGAATGAACACAATGTAAATCTAGACTCGTGAATTTTTATAGACTTCACAATGAACAACTACAAAGCAAATAGAAAGATTACTTGATTAAACTGCAACTTGACGTCGCAGACAGTGGTCCGAGACTGCCGAACCCACTTTATTACCCTACTTAACTTCTCCTTCGTTGCTGTCGTCCCAATGCGACAACCTGCTATCATCTCTTCAACATCTGCTCAAGAAAGCATATTATAAATATCAAATTTATATTGTTGATATTCCAATACTTATGAGCCCTATTTCGCCACTGTTAGACTGTGGCAAATTCTAGGCCGAGTGCAGTAGTCCGCCTTACAGGCCCCCGTAGACAGTCGGTCATGTCCAGATGACCTATCAAGATAGTCTACAGAAGAATATGAAATAAACAGATTTAAGAGTACAGAGTACAGACCCTTTGAAATAAGTGAATGGAAAGGATGAACCAAGCAAAAGAGAGAAGACCACTGAACAGTTTTAGCTTCAACCACACCCCCGAATTTAGTAATCATGAAATCTGCCACATTTCAAAACGACAACACTCAGATATCGCATTCAAATCAATTTCAAAATCCAATAACAGTTAAATAGAATAAAAATAGCATACTCTGTAATAAAACGACATCTCCAGCCGAAACCATTGACCCCATTTGACTCTGCCAAAGAGAAACTCCAAAAAACGGCGTCGTATCGTCGCCGACTTGAATGTCCATTCGCGTTAGGTCTTTTCCAGATTTGGACGATTTGTACTGTGAATTAGTGATAATGATAATCAGAAACGGAGGAATGTGAGGAAGGGAAAGAGTAAGGAAGAAACCTGAACGGGGAAGCAGCGGTGAACGAAGACGAGAAGTTGAACGAATTCGGCTATGTGGTGAGAGGCGTTGCAGAGGTCTATGAGAGGACCGTACCATCCAAATGGTGAAGCCATTTTCTTACCACAATGGAGTGGAGTGGAAAAAGTTTAAATGAGAAGGGTTAGTTGCAAACTGCTTTTTATAAGTTCAACTAACGGTTTGTACCGTGATTACTTTTGATTTTTTTTTTTTTAAAATTATTACCGGTGTTCTCGTGTCAGTGTCAGGGTTAAATTCGAGGTGTCTGTGTTTCATAGGTCTCCACTCCTAGGTCAGATTCTGCATGAGTTTCAAAGATCACATGAGTGCTTCTGACGGAAAAGCTCCCTTTGTCTTTCCATCAAATGAAATTATCTTCAATTCTATGATCTAGTGCAACCTGCAAAAGAATTTGGTTTAATTCAAACAATTAGATGGTTTCTTCTGTGTCCAAATTTTCCTTGTCAATGGGAAATGGGAATAAGCCACTGCCACACTCCATTACACCAGGCTCCCATATCAACTACCTTAACTTCATAATTGACTAAGAGTAGAAAAATTGAAGGAAATGTTCATTTCCTAACCATTTGAAATTCCAAAATCGTATAAGCTTCTCATTTCCCAATTTGCAATTAATTTGTTGAGAGAGCCAATTTGCAATTAAGTGACAATAAACCTCTCCATCAAATTGAATCTTAATTATTCCAAGCCCTTAGAGAGTGGTTCATAATTTTGGCATGCACATCACCATATCTAAGGACAATAATTCCTTCCAAAGAGGAGAAGGATTAGAGATGATTCTCTACAAATATTTGTTGAGAAGGGACTGATTGAAGATACTACAATGCTTTATACCTAATCCTCCTTCCTTTTTGTTCTTGCAAACCGAATCTCAACTAATCCAATACACTTTTCTTTTATCCTCGTCTCCACTCCGAAGAAACGACAATTGAATTTTTATGATCTCCTTTATTATTGTCTTGGGAGCCTTATAAAAGAAAAAAAAAAAAAAAGGATAGATAGAAAGATTAGCTAGGACTAGGGGTGTTAAAAAAACTGCGAACTGTACCGAACTTTACCGAACCAAAAATAATTGAACTTATATTAACAGTTCGCAAACCAAACCGTGAATTTAAAGTTATCAAACTGAAACTGAACCATTTAAAACCAAACCACATGGAATATATATATATATATATATATATATATATATATATATATATATATATATATATATATATATATATATATATGGAATTACTGTGTTGCTACGTACTGATAATTTACACTTCCTCTACATACGTACTGTTGTTAATTTAAATTCCTACTTACTGATTCTTGTAATTTGAAATTTATGTTGGCTAATTTTATTGAAATAAAAATTTATTATCGAAAAAAAATTTATATGTTTTTTATAAATATAAATGCTAATTAAAATTTATAATATGTCCTTATTGTATTGTTTTAAATTCAATTTTAATGTAAATCTAATTTTATAACTAGTTTGAAAATACAATTAGTTTTAATATAAATTCAATTCTATAATTAATTTGAAAATATAATAGATCTTAAAAATATAATTAGTTTAATACATATCTAATTCTATAATTAATTTGAAATCCAATTATATAGTTAATTTGAAAATATAATATTTCTTTACTGTATTTTTAAATAAGTTTTTTTATTAAACTTTTAAAAAAAACTATAAATTAGAAATGTCAATTTTTTTCCAAAATAAAAAATTCATATTTTCCTTAAACTAGAAAAGATAATTTTTTTTCAAAAATAAAAAAAATTCAGTTTTTTCAAAAAATTTAAAAAAAAAGTCATTTTTTAGTAAATTTGAAAAGTCGGTTTTTTCCAAAAAAAATTAAATTTTTGCGAAAATAAAAAGTCAATTTTTTTGGAAACAATCTCAAAATAAGAAAAGTCGATTTTTTTCGAAAAAAAAATCGATTTTTTATGAAAATAAAAATATCAGATTTATTTAATAAAAAAATTGATAGAAAATTTAATATATATTTTTTAAAAAACAATTCAAAACTAAATATAACGGTTTGGTTCTTTAACAAATGGTTTAGTTTAGAAAATTTTGTTTTCTAATGGTTTGGTACGGTTCGGAATTAAGAACCGTTATACCAAACCAAAATTTTTTGTTCAGTTCGGTTCTAAAAAAATTGAAACACTTCGGTTCAGTTTGAGTGACATTATGTAATGGTTTGGTATAGTTTGGTTCAGTTTTCTTAGAGAACCATACCGTGAACAGCCCTAGCTAGGACAACATTGATCATATGGATCTATGTGTTTGCAGGTAATGAAGATCATCATCATAAGTTTTGATGAAGATAACACATGGGGATCTATGTACTTGCAACAGAGGACTCAAGATCAAAGTGCTTATACAATCAAAGGTAAGAATGGCACGTGCAACGGAAACTACATCATTGTTGTAACACTCAAGACCAACGAGGAAGGAGAATGGTTGTCGGTGTACGAGGCATGACAATGAGACACTCCTGAGGGCGAAGAGGGCGAGGAATGGTCGCCAAATTCACGTCAAAATGAGAGGGATCCTGAGGTTGTGTAGGTATGGGACTGCATGGTTGAAGGAAGACTTATAAGGTTTGATTGGTACTTTCTATACCAACAAGATGCATCTTCTTTTCGGTAGCCTAACAAATATGAACTCCAAAGCATGGTGAAAAGACCTGTGTTACACTACAAGAAAATTAAGGTTTACGACACAAAAGTTGCGACAGTTACTTGATAACCGTCATGATTCACATATAGAGACAGTTATTACGACGGTTAACACCAACCGCCCTTACTTTTTTAAAAAATTAATAAAAAATTACAACAGTTATCAATAAACCGCCCTAAATTAAAGTTCACGACGGTCAAATAACCGCCCTAAAACATTTATCACGACGGTAGATCAACAGTCGCCCCTAAACATTATATTCACGACGGTAAACCAACCGTCGCGCCCCTAAAATCCATTAAAAGTCATGACGGTGATCCAACTGTCGTTGTATTTAATGGGAACACAAATACTTGCTTTAACACATTTTTGTTGCTGCCTTGATTTTTATGCGAAAACAAAACAACAAAAATATAATAAAATATGTTTTCATTTAATTTGGTAAAATAGAATTAGAAGAGGCTAATAGATAGAGCACTGACGAACCCCAAACCCACTCTCTTCCAGAAATTTCATGTCCATTTTGCCCTCATAACCCCAGCGACATCTTCATTTTCTTCGACTTCACCAAATCCTAACCCTAATTCACAACATAGAATTTCAGATATTGCGTCTTCTCTCAACCATGCTCTCGGTTCTCTTCGGATCTTCGATCATCACGGATACCCTAACATTTCTCCATTATTGACCGCTAGGGTTCGCCGTCTCCCACTTCACTGCAGTTGTTTATGTTCGTTCAGTTCTCCAACTTCATTTTGCTTATGTTCGTTTCTCCATCGTGTTCAGCATCTCCTAAAATCACTAATGATGCCCTCTTCGACATAGATCCTTTCTCAATTTAGTTCGACCACTGGTTTTTTTGTTCAACTCATCCATGCTCTCCATTTGAACAACCATCATGTGTCGTTGATTGCTCAACCATATTTCGGGGTTTGTATCTCAACCTATTCGGCGTTCAAAGATCGAATACCAAGCGTATTAAAGCAAAGGATCCAGAAGGTTAGTTTATAAATTTTGATTCCATCTCTCTAATTGGTTTTACTTTCTGTATTCATGATGTTATCCCCTGTTTTGCTTATCTGAATAAAAGTTATCGGATCTCTGAATTTGCGTAGTTGTCTCTACATAGTGATTCTAGTTTGTTATGAACTGGTTAAAATATTATCATGTTGATGTCCTTAGCTGTTTGTATAAAGTTATGCTTTTCTAGCTCAGTTTATTGGTTAAATTTTGTTTTTGGAGTGACAATGATTTCTCAGTTTCCTGTGAGTGAGTTTCAGTTTGATTTGGATAATATACCTTTGGTTTACCATTTTTACTTTATATTTTATTTTTGTTTGTTTTAACTTCCAGCTTCATGATAATGCTTTGAAAGGGTATGTGTATATTGATAGGTTTTATATTTTTTGAACAATGACTCAAATGGGTTATGTTTTTAACTGTTTCTTATGTGATGAGTAGGGAACTGATTTGCTAGCTCCTATAAGTTCTAATGCAAAACAGGTACCATACTTTAAACCATCCAAACTCTGCATAATTCTGCTTCCATTCCTTGACGGTATTTCTGATCCACCACAAATATATTTTTGAATTGGCAGTTTCATTAAAAATTGGTAAATTTGATATGTTAAGAAATGGTTTTGTTTCTAAGCTTCAGGTAGAGTTATTTATAATCTTTAGTTTGTGTTCTATGTAGTTATTTTGTTGTTCGTGTATCTCAATGTATAGTATCAACCAATTTAGGATATCAAATAGATACGATGCTAACTTAACTCGTTGTTGTTTTTTCTTATTATTCCGGATTTGGATTGTCTAAGTGTGTGAGATGTGTCTCTGTCTAAGTCTCTAGAATGTGATAACATATGATCATTTCTACTTTCTAAAACTACTACTACTACTACTACGTATGTTTATTAGTAGGTTTTTATATGTGTTTGTGTTTCTATCGGTGTTTTATCCATATATACATACAGTACCATGACTTGCATGTAAGGAACATAACACATCTCCTATGAAACCATTACTAATACTAGTTTTGATTGTTGAAGTAGTTTTTTGTTAACAGATGAATATAGTTTTGTTATGTAAGGCTTGTTCATAGAGTTTATGTGATTACAGATGAATAGATTCATTTTGATTTGTTAGAGACAAATTCATTCTGTTTATTGATTATGATTTGTCTGTCTTATCTTTGGTATCCCCGAATTTATTGGTGTTACTATATTTGTTTCTACCAGTTAGAATTTTGTTAAGCTCTTAAATATTTTTCTTGTACAATGCATTTTCAACTAGATTTAAGGTTTGAAAGGAAAATTAAAGAATAATTTTGGTAGTAGAATTGTATAAATGATAGAACAAATTAAAGGTGGGTTAGTAGTAATTGGAGTAAATGCTAAAATTGGTCTCTCTAAATTTCTATCAACAAGGCTCTCATATTATCAATATTATAAAATGATGCATGGAATTTCAAACTATTAGTCAAACTTGTTTCTCTATCTAGATTTTCTATCAAATGCATGTGATGTCTCATTATTCACTTAATGTTTAATTAACCCTCCATATTATAATTTTATCATCATTTAGTCTCGTTAAATTTTAAGTTTGTCTTAAAATGATATGTGAAGTGTAATATATAAATTTAATTATAGAGTGTGTTTAAGACTTTGCACTTATCTTCATAATTAACATATATTTTATAATTATTAATAATATATTAGGTTAGAGTAGACACATGGTGCAAGTCTTATTTTAGCTCTCAAGTTTAATTGTTTGTGGAAATTCATATTATGTTGTGTCTGCTTTTCTTTTTCAGGTAAAGCAGTGTCACTTCTCATGTAGAAAGATTTTTTTAGAATCTTTTTTGGATCAACAACTGGACTATAGCTTCAGCTAGCCTTCATTTTATTCTCGACCATCCTATGGACCATCTCCAACACTTAGTGAAGATGATAAGAGGATTAGGAGATCTAGTGGCATCTGCATATTTCTGTCTATATATGGCTCACTACTTAGAATCTGCCAATGGCATATGTGTTTTTGTTTATACAGTGTCATTTCTTAGTATGTATAAAAATGTGAACTAGATGAACCCTTTTAAATTGTGAAAGATCTGTATGTATAGATTTTTCCAGGTCTGCATATGTAGTTGAAATTGTTAGTATTTTTCTATTTTGCTATTGTAAAATTTTGTTTGAGTTTAAAACAAAAGGGTATGCACAAAAGAAAAGAAACAATGGTAAAGACATGACATGAAGATCATGAGTTAAACCGTGATGCAAAGTCAGTGTCACAAATATATATTTTTTTTAAATTGATTAATTTAGCGGGGGTTTCAAACCTCTGTAGATATTTTAAACCGTATGAAAATAAAACACCAAATAAAAATTCACGGCGGTTTGAAACCGTCGCAACTAGCATTGAAAATAAAATTTAAGCTGAAATCCACGACGGTTTGTAACTGTCGCCATTCCTAATTTAAGTCAGTTCCAATCCGTCGTGAACAAGCGCGACGGTTGGTGCGACGGTTTTAGCAACCGTCGCGAAATTGGTTGGGGACACATGATTCTGCGACGGTATTGTTACCGTCGTAGATTGTAAATGGCGGCGGTTTTAGCCGTCGTAATATGCAAAAATGACTGTCGCAATCTGTCAATTTTCTTGTAGTGTTAGTTTGTGGGGTTAGTCGATAATCCTAAAAGTTGTCTAGGGCATTACAAATGGTATCAGAGCAGACTTCTTCCAATACAATGTAGTTAAGGGATGAACCAAGCGGAAGTTGGTGGACATGTAACACTCGATGCCAACGAGGCAGGGAGTGATTGTCGGTTGCACAAGGCATGACAATGAGACACTCCCATATCGGAATGAGAGGGGTCCTAAAGTTGTACAGGTATGGATGGGACTGCACGGTTGAAGGAAGACTTATAAAGATTGATCGGTACCACAAATACCAACAAGATGCATCTTCTTTTCGGTAACCTAACAGATAAGAACTCCACAGTTAAATGTGCTTGACTTGAAGTAGTATTTGGATGGGTGACCTTTCGGAAGTTTCCTGAAAACGTGTGAGTGAGGACAAAGCATGCTGAAAAGACTCGCCAGTCTAAGGCGTTACAATCTCCCCCTCTCTCAAGCAACCCAAACTATATGCCTCATACTTAAGCTCCATAAATATTTAGACAGATCAGGAACACATCAATGGCATGGTCATCAACGACAAGAATGCAAACCGTTTGTCCCTAACAACTAAAATGCAACTAAATGAAAGTGTATGTCCCTAACAACTAAAATACAACTAAATGAAAGTGCATGTCTTTAACAGCTACCTATTTCGAATGTGACGACTATCTAATACATTTAAAATAACTTATTTTACCTAATACATTAATCAAAACAAAAAAAAATGAGAAACTTACTCAAAAAAAGTGTTGAGGATGAAAAAAAGTTGAATGTAGTAAGTAAAGTGAGTTGAGATTGGAAAGCTTGAAGTAGTGGTGGTGCTGATTTTTGAAAAATGGATTGGAAGAATACAAGAATCTAAAAGTTTCAAAAAATGAAGGAGAAAAGTTAGGGTTTGTCACGTACGTTACATATTAATTAAAAGCGTTAGGAGAAAAGAATAAATATTTCGAAAATGCATTTCTATAATCTACTAAACCAGAAAAAATGGTTTTAGAGAAAAGAATCTTTACTCGACGATGGGACGTTTGTAGGACTGGCATGCACGCATGGAGGTATGGTTGAAAAGGACAAGCATATATTTCAAACATTATTCCAAAACTAGAACTAATTGCATGGTTGATCTCTTAGGCTGGTTGATCTCTTAGGCCGTGAAGGACAATTAACATAAGCTTTATGACATAAGTTTATTGTGGAGGATAGATCCCATTCAAAAATTAGCAAAATTTTGCTTTGCTCAATTGAGTTTAGGAACGGATAAAGATGAATAATATAAATGTCATTATGAAATAATAAAGTTTTTGTATTTTTTTAATTTCAAAAATATATTTTCAAAATAAACTTATTCATAGAATTAGAGCGCGAGTGAAGAAGGGATCACCTCGGCATGTTAAAGAACCGATTTTGAAAAGGTGGCTAACACTAATATGCCTATCCACTTCTATGGTGGTCATCGTCGCTTTTATTTCAAAAACGAAATTCATCCAATTATTACAGGGATGATCCCAATCCCTAATATCTTCAGTTAAAAAACTATTGACGCCCTTTTTTACTTCTTTTTTGTTCATCCTTTGACTCAACAAGAGAACGAGTAGTCAGACTTAACATTGATTGAAGCAGCTGTTGGAGAGAAGACACCGGTCAGACCTGCAAGCATCGGGGAACATGTTAGTCTGAGTATGTCGGGTATGTCTAGAAAGATATTTTCAAATTTTTATATAATGTTTTTCTACACGTAAATTATGGAATTCATATGAAAGAGTAGTGGGTGCACCATTGTTAATTAAAAGCACTCATTTGGATTCATCACTTAGGTTAGTGTAGAATTAATGCTATCGTCATTTTTACTAGTAGGGGAAAAGTTTTTGGAAGTAACATTCTTGGTAACCGACCCATGAGTAATTAACTCATTACAACTAAGAAACTTTTACACTACCCCTTTAACTATACGTCTCTAACCCACAAAGCAAGTGGAGTGTTAAATAATTAATAATGATTTTTAAACACAACAAACACGAGTAGCAATCAAAAGTTTAGCTAAGGCTCGTGTTTTGAGTAGTATCTTTTTTCTTCAATCAAAATCTTATTTCAATACACTCCACCATAGTCTCTACCTTGAGAAAGATGTTAAATCTATCATACTACAAAAAAATAATATCACAAATTAAAGTTTCAAAATCACAATATTGACAATAACAAATAGATTACTCTATTCCATTCCAATAACTGAAATACAAAATGTCATAGAAAACTGAATATAATTAAGTACATGAGTGGCCACCCAAAATCAAAAACACCATTGGGCCCCAGCCATACCAAAACAAGAAAGAAACTATAAATTGATCTCAGCCTCTTGGGAGAGAACCAAAACTATTGCACTTATTAAGTAGATGGAACAGGCCAACAAAAACAAGAGCCAATTCCAGAAAGAAGGAGATTCTTATGGTAATAGGCAACAACGACAAAACCTATAACAGAAAACTCCACCTTTTACCTAAACACCTACTCCAAATTTCAGCTTTTGACATTTTTCATAAAGCATTAGCAATTTTTTACTGTAAGTTTCCCACCTATGTCTGTCACTATACACTATTCTACAATGGAGCCAAGTCCTTCTATTAAGAGAGTCTGACAGATTCACCACATCAAATAATAAGTCACAACCAAGATCTCTGCCATTTCAGAACAATCAAGTTACCCAAAATAAGAGCTCATGTAAAGCCTCACACCAAAATCAAGAGGCCCGGCATCACCACCAACAGCATGAAGTGCAACTGGAATTGTTGAAAGAGGTTGCACAATGAGTGGAAAAAACAAAGGCTCAATTTCAGTGTCAGATCTGGAAATGTGCTGCTTGATCATGTCAGATGCAATAAAATCCTCTTTCATTTCTTCATTTTGATTGCAATTATCCACCTTAACTTTCAGGTCATACGGACAAGCAAGCAATACAGCTTCTGACAATGCCTTCCATTTATTATTGTTGCCCTTTCTAAAAGCCCGCTTATTAGGAGATATGCTAAGTACCAGTGTGGATGTTGCCTCAAGCCACTCAGCAGTCAAACCTTCAACTTCATCATAATATATGCGTCTCTCAACCTAATAAAGAAAGGACAAAGATCAAGAAAAACAGCAAACAGCATTTGTAACGGAAAAGCACAGCCAAAAAAATGTACTCCAATAATTGACTACAACAAAAAACAGTAAATAGTATAAGCATATCCTATTCCAAAAATATTCATATTAAAATTTACAGCTTTGTAGAGATGCTGATATCTCTACACTATGAAAATCTGAACCACATAAAGTCAGAAGTTACTTACCGCTAGCTTCTGAATATAAATTGACATGAACTTTGGGCCTAGTCCCAATATTCTTGCTTCTGATAATAAGACCTGTATAATAGATGGACATAGTTTAAGTCAGAAGTTAACAACCCTAGGCCTAATAATACATAAGAACGCAAAAAAATTCAATCAGTTATCAAAATGCTGCAAATAGAACAAAAGTCACTTCATTCACTGAGAACAAATTAGCATCCCGAATAATTGATTCTAGATCATTATATCAATAATCATAATATCTATGAGAATCTTACAGATAGTCAGCTGATGGGGTAGCATCACTAAAGAACTATACCACAATTACATCCATATCTGACATTAACTGGTTAAGACATGTAAAATCAAAATCAAAGGAGAACATCTAATTCAGACCGAACAAAAATTTTAAGCATGCTGACTTTTTTCCTAAAATAGAAAGCTAAGGTAACATTTTTTGGAGAATCTCCAAAAAGATAAATCATGTATTAAAGGGAAAAGGCATACACTGCAAGAATATGTATTATAATTACCAAATTATCAAATTAAAATGAATAAACAACCAAATACTGTTTTCAGCTGCAATCAATTTCACAAATTAAAAATGCTAAGGGTACATGTTAAGAAACTCATTATAGAAATATTCATCATAAAAGGCATGTATTCAACTTTATAAAAGTTTAGAAAATACTTTTTCGAATGCAAAATTTTTACATTTGGATTCCGTTAGGGCACAAGTTAGGAAGATCCTTAATCTTTCAACAAAAAGAAAATAGTCTAAAAACAATATGAAAGTGGTACCTTTTGCTGCTTCAGGAGAAACCATATGTAAAGTCTATCACAGGCATCCTTAACATTTCTACTAGCCTTCTTTCTCTCATTACAATGATCAGCAATACCTGCAAGCGCTTCAGCACTCAGAACCCTATGCTTCAAAGCTGCAGCAGATAATGCTTCCCTACATTCGAGAGACTCTGCAGCCTTTTTATCAAAGTTGATGCCTGTGAAACATCTGTTCATTCCCCCAACTACCTTTCCAATCTTCTTCAAATAAAGGTTCTCGGCCTCTATCGTAGCAAGTAGTGTCCGATGGACAACAATATCTGAATATCGACGTAAAGGTGATGTAAAATGGGTGTATAAAGGAACAGCAAGTGCATAATGACCCCATTCCTGTTCATTATCCTTTAAATAACCACTACAGAAATAAGATGCCAACTGCATTGGCTTTGTAGCATAGGAAATAAGTATATCATTAAGCACAGGGTCATCCTTGAGCTTTTCCTTTATATGCTCTAAGGACTGATGGATATGACCAGATGAAGAGGTGTCCAAATTTAAACCATGCTTCTGACAAAATGCTGTAAACTCTATGAGCTTACGCATATTAGGTTCAGGATGCCTCCGCAGTAGTGCAGCTTCAGAATAAGCTCTACATATTAATTCGGCAGCTGTTGTATTGGCCAAGAGCATATATTCCTCAACAAGAAAATTTGATTCTTTCTGTTCAGAAAACGTAATATCATATGGGATGCCATTCTCATCAAACAGGATAACAATTTTGGGGTTATCAAGCCGAAGAGCCCCTCTAGCAATTCTCTTGTGTTTCAAAACTTTTGAAATTTCATAGAGACTTTTCAAAGAAGTAATAACATCAGGCCACTCAAAATGGCCATGTACTTTTGGATAGTGATCTCCTTGAAAGCTTGAACTCTCAAAATCAAAAGCATTGTCAATGATGTCCTGTGCATGTTCATATGAAAGCTTACAACAAGATTGAATAACAGTACGACCAATCCAACGGTCTACAACATCTCCATTAACATTTACATCCAGGAGCATGGAAAATGCAAGTCGATCCACTCCAGGGTTAAGCGATCCAATATTTTCTGAGATTAATGCAGGTAACATTGGTATCTTCTTTTGCAACATGTAAACACTTGTTGACCTAAACCGAGCATGACCATCTAAAATTGTGTCTGGCAGAACAAAGTATGATGCATCAGCAATATGGATGCCTACTCTATAATTTCCATTACGCAACTTCTCAATTGACAGTGCATCATCCAGATCAGTTGCAGTTGAAGGATCAATAGTAAATATACACAAGTTTCTAAGATCTGCTCGACTTTGCAATTCCTTCAATGGTAACTCCCAAGGAATTTGTGGAAGGCAGGATAGAGCTATAGCCGGAAATTCAGAAAAACGGATTCCATTCTGAAATAAAATAGCATCTAATTGGGGCTGAATTTCACTGCCTCTCCCAAAAATTTGCAAAATATGACCCTTTGGAAAAGGACTTTCTTCAAACCAATCATCAATTTGTACAGCTACCAAATCCATTTCAATTGCTGCATCACCACTTTTCAGCCTTCCAATAATGCTCTTTGGTAAATCTCTAACAGGAAGCATTATGTTTGGAAACTTTGGATCAATTGGCGTCAGCTGGATATATTCATGCTCAGACACCAAATTATTATTCTTTCTTGCATCTTTCTTGTTTACGTCCCGGGAAAAAATCAATTGTTTCACATGAAGATGACCAACAATACACTCTCTACGTGGAGACCTCTCAAAAACAGCAACCACTCTGCCTGTTGGTCTTTTAGAAGGGAAAGAATTAACCAACAAACACATCTTCTCCACTGCATTCATAACTTCACTCTGTTCATTACCAGATTTAATCTGTAAGGAAGCAGACGCATCACAGTGAAGTCCATTATTGTTATCTCGGCCAGTTAGTCCAATTAAACTTAAATGGTTAGGTGAACCCTGTGTAGTATTACTATCCTCAAAAATGTTTCTTTTTTCAGGAAATGGATAACTTCTATAAGGGGAAGAATTATGATAAGATTCCACCTTTTTTTGACCAGGAGAGCTTCTACAATTAGAAGAGTCATCATGATCAACATTTATCTTGTCCTCTCCTTTACAATTGTTATCACCCACTACAATATCTTGGACAAGAAGGTTACAATCTTCCAGTACTGCAGTATTGCGGTTGGCCACATTTGGTCCTTTCATTTTTGTCCACAATGACAAAGGATCAATCTTTATGGCAACAACATCGCCTTCAACCTACAAAGGAATAATCATCAGATGTACATCCTCCAGCTATATTCATGCCACAATAACACATTTAAAATCCATGCCAACGAGAAATGAAAAAGGTTTCATTTTAAATGAGAAACATAAACAGAAAAATCACTGTAAACTACCGAAAAAATTGATTATTGTTATAGAGCCTAAAGAATTTCCTTTGCCAAGCCACAAGGAGAAAAAACATACACATTCTATAAACAAGAAATGAACACAATCCAGCATATGCTACAATATTAAATCAGATTGATTCTTTCCCTAAAACCAAAAAAGAAACGTACACAAGCAAAAAAAAAACAGAGATGAAGATAACCAAGCATATGCTAGGTTGATTATTACATTTATACATTCATATTCATTAATACATAAAAATCATAAATCTTACATAACGCATGGAGATTAGATGCAAATGCACTTGATGAATGCTTAATTTAATGATTTGTATTATATATGATAAATAGAAAACAAAAGACGTATATGTCCAAACTTACAGCTCTATTCTGGGCTGGAGCCCCACCAATGAGAATATCTGTTGGCAATCCATCAATTCTGCAGTACGCCTACATGTACAAATACGGGGAAACTTTAATCATCATAGTAATATGTCAGATTCACCAGTATGATATAAGCAGTGTCATAACCATCATCCCATCCACACCCACTAAATGCTCAAAAACAAAAGTAACTATCAAAAGATGAAGAAACCTCAAGTCTATTATGAGCATTCACATGAAAGACAGCTTTGAAAACATCATCCCTCTGCAAATCAAAAGAAATTAACCAAATATCAAAATAAAAAAAAAAGTCAAAAATTAATTGTCAGTACATGTGTGTAGTATGTGAAATTAAAACATCACTAACATCCAATGCCTTCTCAACAGCCTCAGCAGACCAGTATGGACTAAAATAATTTCTCTGGCCAGTAACACCAATTTGACGGCAAGGGACTGAGTCTTTCCTTTTATCAGTTCCTGATGACCCTAAGCAACAACCAGGCTCCGAAAATGGTTTTGAAACAACTCCCCCTTCATGTATATACATCTTTCGCAAATCAACAGGCACCGCCTGATCATTAAGAGGCATTGAAATAGATCCAACACTCAAAGCTTCAGATAACCCTTGCTCATTAGAGGGCAAAACAATAACACCCGGCTGTTTCGTTGAATTTCCAACAGATCCAGATGTTTGAGTAGTTGTTCCATTTTTTCCTGAGCATTCTGAAGACACCCCAACAGCTTCATTTACTTCAGACACTATCCCATCAGAAAAACAACAAGGATCAGTGAATACAAAAACTGATCAGCAATATTTTCAGCATTCATAAACCAGATATAAAAAAAAGTCAATATTTTTATAACTATTACCACTTTCATCACAAAAAAAAAAACAAAAAAGAAGAACATAACAAAATCTTTAATCAGTTTCCCATACACTATTACTACACGTTTCATCTTCCAAATTGAAAAGAAACACAAAATCATCCATCACTGAAGATCAAATTTTGAGTACTACACATTTTCAGCTCAAGAAACAAAAAAATAAAAAACACTTTTCTTATAAATAGAAATATTAACCCTAATTGAACAATGAGGAATAAAGAAAGTTCCGATAATCCCTAAAACCCTAAGAAAAGATTGATATACCTGAAGAAGACGTCAGATTCTGCTTGGTTCGACGATTGGATCTTCGCTTCTTCTTCTTATCCTTTTCACCATCATCAATCCTCTCAGCCACCATGGATCCTTCAACCGACGATGCTTTCATAATTTACCAAAAATTCAACTCAAAGAAGAAATTCAAGAACGCAAAAACTAGGTTAGAATTATTAGAACCCTAAATCTTCCGATTATTGGGGAAAAAATGTGAATCGGAAGAAGCAGGGTGTACGAAAGTGTGAAAGGAAAATTGAATTTATATATGAAAAATTGGGGGAGGAAAATAAATGAGAGGGTTTAAGAATATGAAGGAGAGTGGAAGAAACGAGGAGTTTTGTAGGAGGATGAAAGCAACGCTGTGATTGGTCGGCGGGGGGGACAATGGCGCCGACTATATGCTTTTCTTTCTTTCTCTTTCACCTTCTTGTTTTTTTTTTCTTTCTTTCCAAATCTTTTCCACTTCTTTCTTTTGTTATTCTTTTCTTTATTTTTTTTATCTGCCTTTCTTTCTTCCTACTCCACTTCGAGCTCACACTTTTTTTCTCTTTTTCAGTTATTTGCTATTAATCATTTTGATTTGTATTCCTTTTAAAAAAAATCAATACTATACTAGTAGTAGTATTAGTATTTATTATTCATTTATTCTTTAATATTTTAAATTTTATTTTTCAATTAGTTATTTGATATAAATAGGATAAAGAAATAAAATATTTGATGATTAGTGATCAAATATATAAAAAATAACATTGTTAATTTTTTTTAATTATCCGACTAAAGAGTTATTTAATAGAATGTAGATAAAGACCGAGACAATACTAATTGATGTTTGATTTGAGCTTTTGATGATCTTGTGACATAGAGAACGAAGTGCAAGTCTGGAGTGCATCGATAATACCAATCACCCATTTTGGATTCTTCTTTCTTAATGAAGCACTGCATTTGAATTTGAGTTATAAGTTCTCAATGAGGTCATCATCCTCACCATCATCATCATCATAACCAAATAAATCAATATATCAGGCTACATCATCCTCTTTGTCTTCATCGACTTCTTCAGATGGAATCAAAAGTTCGCTATTTTGTGATGGTTCTTCTTCACTGTGTGCGTAGTGTATAAAAAATTGTGTTGATGAATATGTAGGTTGGCTCATTTCGTATTAGTGTCATTGTGATGAGTGAATCAGATATACTTGTTGTGATAATTGGGCATCGTCATCAAAAAGAACATATAACTCAATCATGTTCATATGAGTTACTGTTGGGTGACACTGAAACATTAATTTGGCATTGTTATTGTCTTCAATTTTCAACATTATTTAAAAGATATTATTATCGACTCTATTATTTCATGGATGAAAATAAATAATTTCAAAGACATATATTGTAATTTTTTCTATTCAATCTTTCAGATAAAAAAATAATATTTGCAACGAATATCGAATAATTTGACATATGTATTATGAAACAAAAAATCTAACAACATTATCAGTGAACATGATTCCACTATAGTGAATGTTAGCCATTATATTTTCCCTGACATAGGAAAAAAATCACTTGAATGGAAAAATGTATCAAAAGAATGGTAAGCTGTGTTAGATGATTTGTAAGTTGCATCAGATGATATGACCATAAATATGGACAATCACGATTTGTACCACAATAATTCATGTGAAACTTTGCATAATTCCACTTGCACTGACGAAGACCTTTGTCCATTCAAATTGTGATGGTCAATGCTGTATTTTCATTTCATGGACACCACGGTTAGCGTGCAAGCAGACCTTCGTTCATTCATTGTCCCGTCATTGGTTCATGCATTGCTGAGCCTGCACTGATTTAGACCTTCATCCATTGGTTCATAGAAAGGCTCAAGTAGACCTTCGTCCATCAAATGTAAGGCGCTGAATCGGTCGAAGAAAAATTATACCATTTTGTGTTGTTGGGTCAGTACGTGCATGAAAACATTTGGCCAATGGACAATAGACTATTTTCCTATGCATTATTACTATCAATAATACTAGTAAAAAAATACTATACCTAATTCATTTATTACTATCATTTTCCTATAAATACCACTATTTTACTATTCAATTTTCACACTCACTTTCTCACAATCTTTCTAACTTTATTACTCACTCACTTTATCAATTTCTCATAACCAAAATGCCTATGTTGTTGCTGGAAAATAACCACCCTCAAACACAAGAAAATATTTTATTATATGTGAATTTTGTTATTATTACACTTTTTGATTTATTTTTATTCACATATTGTTATCATTTTTCTTTATAAATGTTATAGAGAGAGCATAACAAAAGGCTATGAGTACATTCGCATTCGTGATTCATTCCTAGTTCACAAATACTACCATATTTGAAAAGAGTGTTGGTTTTTCCAATGTTTTAAAATTAGGTGGTTTAACTACATATTTAAGGTTTATTGTTATCTTACTAGAGAGATTGAGATCTTAAACACATACCTTTCATTTTTCAACCGGTGAATGTACTATCTCATTTGAAGATGTGGGTAAGCTATTTGGTCTCCGGATAAATGGAAAACTCGTTAATGATAACACTGAAAGGTAGGTGATTTATGGATTGACAATTTAGGACCAGAAGATCAGAAAAGGAAAGGTTTGCGAAAATAAAATGGCTAGAAGGTGTTATGAAAATTTTCCACTAACACATTCATCCTTCGAAGAGGATATAGTTATTCCACAGTAATTTATATTCAACTATCACTAGATTTTTAATGTCAGACAAGACTAATATTTATGTTCATTCTTGTTGTCTACCATTGATTAAAGATTTTGAATAATCAAATAAGTATAGCTAGAGCTCGACTTGTTTTGTTACAGTATATTGGAATATGGAAAAGCAGTTGGTGTACGAGTAGATAGTATGTGAGGATGCACATTCTTGCTTCAATTTTGAGGAGATACATGTATGCCATTGATTGTCCCAATCAGTGACATAATACCATGATATCCTTATGCATTAAGGTACTTTTAAATTTTTAAATGAACTGTATTACATGCATATTGGCTTTTAACATAAAAATAAATGAATTTCTTTTTCTTTATATGCAAGATGGTGTCGCAGAGGGATGGATTATACAAATAACCTTCGTTATCATCTACATGGGTATCGAAATGCAACAGACCACATGGAGGGAAAGATGTAATATTTTTCACCTTAATATTTCTCTTAATTTTTTTTAAATTGAATATTCTTACACTAACAAGTATTATATATCATGTATCAACTTATATGAAGGACATACGTTTAATATGTGTTATGTGATTATGAATATAATTTGATTTAGAGTGCAGCAAAATATTTGATCTGTTTTTATAATACTTAAATGTATCAGGCGGATAAGGTCAAACTCTAATCTAACCTCAAACAACAAATACTATCTCCATCAAGTCATGGAAACAAAATTATGTCGAGTTCAGTAAAGAGGAGCAACGTGAGTGGAAGAGAAAATCATATACGGTCTTGAAGGGAAACTTATTAGATGGTGAGGAAAATCCAAGCCTAGAATATGTAGTTTGGTTTAACTTAATTACATTTATTTGTGTCGCTAACACCCAATTTCTAAATGATGATGTGGCATCAATCCTATGATGGTGGTTCGAGTGCGAGTAGCTAATTTCCCATGACGGAGAACTAGTGAAGCGTTACCTGTAGTGGCAGTAACGATTTTTGTTATCAAAGAAATAATTAATTAAAAAAATTATTAATTAGTGGTGTAAATAATAAAATTAAATAAATAAATATACGAATAATAAATTATAAAATTATCCTTAATTTTGGTGCTAAAGTTATTAAGTGGTGTAAAATAATTGAAAATATATCTATAATATAAGAAGATCATATGTTCTTTAAAAGACTCGAATACCGTTGTTGCTTCACAAATGTGTCACGTTTGCAACTTATACTCAAACCAAATTCTGCCTTTTCAAGACAAATCCAAAGGCTCCCTTTTCAAACTCAAAAAAAATATTTCTTTTACGATAAAAATCTTATTTTTCATATACACACTCTTTCTTTCACGGTTACCCATGCCTTTTCCGTTGCAATTTCTACACTGCTTTATCTACCAAATATTATAATTGCTCTCTTTTCATCTCAACTTCCTCTCCCTTCTCCCTTTCATTCTGACCACTTCTCTCTTTCACTCAAATTTCATAAATGTGTTATTTTTCTTTTTCTACAACTTCTTCATCATCCATTTACTAACACATTATGCTTATGTTTTTCAGGGGTTTTTTCTTCATCGATTTTCTTCAATTGTCGCCATTAACATCAAGAAAGGTTTCATCTTTTAAATTTTTATTTGATTAAATGTCAATTTCATACTCATTTTTGCTGATTTTTTTGATGAAAGATTCCGCCTTTCCATCTTTTCATGTATGTGTGTTTAAAAAAATTACATTTTTATTCATTTTTGTTTCATTTGGTCAAATAGATAGTTAAAATAGTTCTTTGTTTTGAAAATATATCGGTTTAAATGACATTTACTTGAATATATTAACATGTTTTTATATATGGATCCATGAACATTTACTCAGATTAACACTATTACCATAATTTTATGGATTTGGTTTCAAATCATGTTCTCTACTTTAGTATGTTTTGGCAACCTTACCTAACAGGTCATTTCGTTATGGATCTGGATTTGAAGATAAAGAATTTCTTAGATTTACTTTTCATAATCTTCAATTTAGTAAAATAATTATTGTTGTAAATGTCATGTATTGAATTATTCTAACTTGATAGTATTTTGCTATAAGTGATGTTCCTTTGCAATATTATACTTAAAAAGTTATGTTTGTTTAAAAATTATTATTATACGTAAGTTTAAGCTTTTTTTCTTGATTTTTGATATTAGACTTTTTCTTTTTGAATTACCGCAATATTAAGATTTGTTCAATTAAAAAAGATAATATTTTATTAGACGAAAGTAGTTGAACAATTGATCAAATCTTTGGAAATATGAGAAGCACTTAATGTATTGGGGAAAGTTCAAATTGATAATTTTTTACATTTGCTTTTTAACAATGTGAGAATACTCTATAAAAGGACGATCAAATGACTAGATTTATCAATGATTGAATATATATGATAGTACAACAAATAATTGACACTCATATTTTAATAGAGAATAATCCACCCCTTACACCTCTTAGGCATATGGTGTAACATCCCACTAAAACCCCGCGGCAATTAACAAAAGTAAATCAGAGTAACATGCAACAAGGGTGTCACAATTCATAAAAAAAATAAACCTCATTTGGTCATATGTCATGCATTCACCAAGAACATCTGAACATAACTCATAATTCAAATTATCATGTTTACACAGCGGAAATAAATCGTTAAGTTAACATCACATCATTAATGTATCAAACTTCAAAATAAATTAAAACAAATAGAGTTATCATCTAGAACTCAAAACATCGCATTCTCAGTGTTACATCTACCAGAGCATGACACCTGACACGACCACTAAACCGACTTATGAGCTAATCCTCACCAAGTCAAGCCGCTATCCTCAATCTGAAAATGACAACAAGTAAGGGTGAGTCCCATCACAGTTAACCAATGTTATTGCATCATAAATAACAATATATCATAGTTATATTATTCACCCAATCGTTTCATATTCAGACATTCCGTCATACACATCTTCATCAATTATCAAATCATAACACATAATATATCATTCAAGTTATACAAGTTATGCATATGTATAAAACTGACACTATGCATGTGGTACCAACATCATCAATGGGAATTACCCACCGACTGATCTAACATCATCCAGATACGGCCCTGCCAGCACAGATTCCACACAGTGGGAATCTTGCCCTTCACTGAATCCTCTCATCTTTAGGATTCAGCCCTCATCAATGGTTATGAATACATGCAAACATATATACAACATACTTTCATCATCATCATTTTAGGAGTAGCATCATCTTATACTCGTTTCATCATCATCATCATAAGCATGTTCATATATATATATATATATATATATATATATATATATATATATATATATATATATATATTAACATCATTCAATAAATCCTATATCAATAATTCAAACAGATTTATCAGTCAAAAGTTACACGTCGTCAAACTTTCAAAATTCACAAAACAGCAAAAATCTGCATCTCACGTTGGCCATAGCGTACCAACAGGGCCAAAAATTCACAACACACGCACCATACGCGTATCATATGCGTATGGGCAGAACCAGTTTTCCACACAAAATACACACATACGCGTACCAGCAAGTCATACGCGTACCAGCCAGCCACCATATGCGTATCATACGCGTACCAGCAGAAGGTGCATTCTAATGCACAATTGGGGAGCGTACCATACGCGTACCACCCCCCCATACGCGTATCATACGCGAATGGACAGCAGTTCCAAAAACCTGCAACTTACCCATTCGTCTTCTTCGCGAATCCATTCGTTTCAGCCTGCGATTTGGGTCTAAAACCAGAAATTCCACATTCTAAGCAGCGTAGGATTCATCCAACATCAATAGTATATGACGCTACATTCGATTTTACTCATCACAACCTAAATTTACTCAGTTTTTAGGGATTAACAGTCATAGATTTCAACCCAAATGATGAACACAAACAGTAAAATCAGAACATAGAACCTATTGATCTAAACAATACTCCTAATCAACATCATCTTCCACAACACAATAATAGAGATTAAATGGAGAGTCCCCCCTTACCTTAGTAAAGAGTTCTTGATCTTTGGTCTCTCCTTCTTCAGTTCTCCTTCAGTTCTTCGTGTTCCAACCTTCAGACTCTCTTTTCCACGTTCTGTCATTTCTTTCCCTAATTCTAATTATTTTATGAAAAATAATAATAAAATTAGTAAAGGCTTTACTACAACACACCCCTTTCTTTTACTAATCTCCCACATGGCCCAAATGCCACAAACCATCCTCTTTTCCATTATTTTCATAAACTCCATAATAATTCCAATTATTAATCCAATATCCAAATTAAATTAAAATTAAAATTATACGGGTGTTACAACTCTCCTCCACTAAAAGAGTTTTTGTCCTCGAAAACATACCTCGGGTAAAGAGTTTCGGATAAGAATCCTTCATCTGGATCTCTAGCTCCCAGGTAACATTTCCCTCAGCCGGTCCTCCCCAAGCTACCCTGACCAAAGCTATTTCCTTGTCACGCAATTGCTTCAGTCTTTGGTCTTCAATCCTCACAGGCAGAGTCTCAACTATTAAGTTGTCCTTCACCTGCACATCGTCTACTTGGATCACGTGGGACGGATCCGAAATGTATTTCCTCAACTGAGACACATGAAATACATCATGCAAGTTTGCAAGCATCGGTGGTAAAGCAATACGATATGCCACTTCTCCCACTCTTTCAGAAATTTGGAATGGTCTAATAAAACACGGAGTCAACTTCTTTGACTTCAAAGCTCGACCAATACCTGTCATAGGAGTAACTCTAATAAACACATGATCTCCCTCTTGAAACTCAAGTGTTTTCCTCCTCTTGTCATGATAACTCTTCTGACGACTCTGAGAAGCTTTCATCTTCTCTTGAATCATCTTAATTTTCTCTGTAGTCTGTTGTACAATTTCTGGTCCGATTACAGCACTCTCACCAGATTCATACCAACACAACGGCGTCCTACATCTCCTACCATACAAAGCCTCAAACGAAGCCATACCGATACTCGAATGATAATTATTGTTGCAAGTAAACTCAATCAAAGGCAGATAACTATCCCAAGCACCTCCTTTTTCCAACACACAAGCCCGTAACAAATATTCTAATAACTGGATTGTCCTCTCAGTCTGTCCATCCGTCTGCGGATGATAAGCAGAACTCAATCTCAGCTTCGTACCCAAAGCCTTCTGCAAACCTTCCCAGAATTTAGACGTAAACCTCGGATCTCTGTCTAACACGATACTTGAAGGAATACCATGTAGAATAACTATCTTCTTAATATACAACTGAGCCAGCTTCTCCATCGGATAATCCATTCTTATCGGTATAAAATGTGCAGACTTCGTCAACTTGTCCACCACGACCCAAATAGCTTCACAATTTTTGACAGTTCTCGGTAAACCAGAAACAGAATCCATTGATATGCTATCCCACTTCCATTCAGGAATAAACATTGGTTGCATAAACCCAGATGGCTTCTGATGCTCAATTTTGGACTTCTGACACGTCAAACAAGAATACACAAACTCAGCAATTTCTTTCTTCATTCCAGGCCACCAAAACAGCTTTTTCAAATCATGATACATCTTGGTAGCACCAGGATGAATACTTAATCCACTACGGTGTCCTTCTTCCAGAATACTTTTTCGAAGCTCGACAACATCAGGAACACAAACTCGATCACCAAACCTCAGTATACCATTCTTGTCGATTCTAAATTCACCGCCCTTGTCTTGGTTAATCAAAGTTATCTTATCAATTAACTCAACATCAGCTTTCTAACCCTCTCTGATCTCTGCAAGAATACCACTGGTCAGCTTCAGCATACCCAATTTAACACTAGTAGGGGTACCTTCACATACCAAACTCAAGTCTCTGAATTGTTCAATCAAATCCAATTCCTTCACCATTAGCATAGACATATGTAAAGTCTTCCTACTCAATGCATCAATAACTACGTTTGCCTTACCCGGATGGTAATTCAAACCAAAATCATAGTCTTTGAGGAATTCTAACCACCTTCTCTGCCTCATATTCAGCTCCTTCTGATCAAAGAGATACTTCAGACTCTTATGATCACTGAACACCTCGAATCTCAAACCATACAAATAATGTCGCCACAGCTTCAAAACAAAAACCACACCTGCCAACTCTAAATCATGAGTCGGATAATTCCTTTCATGCACTTTGAGTTGTCTTGACGCATACGCGACTACTTGTTGATTCTGCATCAGCACACCTCCAAAACCCATCAGCGAAGCATCATAATAAACCACAAACGATTCTGTCGGATTCGGCAAAATCAAGATAGGAGCACTTGTCAGCCTCTTCTTCAACTCTTGGAATCCTTCTTCACATTTTGCATCCCAAATAAAGGCTTGACCCTTCCTGGTCAATTTAGTTAACGACAATGCTAACTTTGAAAAGCCTTCTATAAACTTCCTGTAGTAACCTGCAAGACCCAGAAAAATAAATCTCTGACACGGACTTCGGAGCTTCCCACTGAGATACCGCTTCTATCTTTGTAGGATCAACAATAATACCATTCTTAGAAATCACATGTCCAAGAAAACTGACTTCCTCCAACCAAAACTCACACTTTGATAACTTGGCAAAAAGTTGCTTCTCTTTTAACAATTCTAACACAGTTCTGAGATGTTCCGCATGCTCCTCTTCACTCTTAGAATATATCAGGATATCATCTATAAACACCACCACGAGCTTATCGAGATAAGGATGAAATATCCTGTTCATATACTCCATAAAACACTAGGTGCATTAGTAACTCCAAACGGCATTACCGAATACTCATAATGTCCATACCTCGTCCTAAAAGCGGTCTTCTGAATATCATCATCTTTCACACAAATTTGGTGATACCCAAACCTCAAATCAATTTTACTAAATACACACGCTCCAACCAGCTGATCCATCAAATCATCAATCCTCGGTAGTGGATATCGATTCTTGATAGTAACTTTGTTCAATTGTCTGTAATCCACACACAGTCTCATCGAACCCTATTTCTTCTTTACCAGCAACACAGGTGCACCCCACGGGGAAACACTCGGACGAATGAATTTCTTCTCAAGCAATTCTTCCAATTGTTTCTTTAGTTCAGCCAACTCATACAGCGACATACGATACGGTGCCATCGACACTGGACTAGTTCCCGGAACCAAGTCAATAGCAAATTCTACTTCTCTTTCTGGTGGTAATTCATTCACATCTTCCGGAAAAACTTCTGGAAATTCACATACCACCGGTAGTTCGCTACTCACTACTTTCTCTTTCAAATCCATCAATGCAAACAACATAAATACAATTGCACCGTCTCCGATAGCTTCATTCACTTGCCTAGTTGTTATGTTCAGATCATCGGCACTGACAGCTTCAGGAAAAATTACCGTCTTTGCAAAGCAATTGATATGAACACGGTTGAATTCCAACCAGTCCATTCCCAGGATTACATCAAGTTGTTTCAAAGGAAGACACACTAAGTCCATTCCGAATTCTCTACCAAAAATGTCAATTGGACAATTCAAACAGGCAGATGAAGTAGTTACTGAACCCGACGCAGGAGTGTCACTAATCATACTTCCATTTATATCAGATATCTCTAAATTCAACCTCTTAGCACAATCCAAAGAAATAAAAGAATGAGTTGCTCTAGTATCAATAATCGCAACTAAAGGTGTGCCATGAATGAAACACGTACCTTTAATCAATCTATCCTCTGAAGTAGTCTCTGACCCGGTCAAAGCAAAAACCTTTCCTCCCGATTGGTTCTTCTTTGGCTTAGTACAGTTCGGACTAATGTGACCCTCTTCACCACAGTTGTAACAAGTCACAACCTTCTTCTTACAATCAGCAGCAATATGGCCCACTTGGTCACACTTGAAACACTTCTTCTGATCAAGCTTACATTCATGTCTACGATGTCCCATCTCACCACAATTGTAGCATCTGACACGAGCACTAGAATCGCCTCCACTAGGTTTCTTCCAATCAGCAGATTTACCTCTACCGTATGGCTTACCTCTATCCATAGGTTTCTTACCCTTTCTGTCAACTAACTCGCGAGAGTGAGATGACTTCATCTTGATGTTATCCTCTTCAAAAATCCTATTACAGTCCACTAAGTCCACAAACCTCTGAATCCTCTGATATCTAATGCCTTGCTTGATCTCATCACGAAGGCCATTCTCAAATTTGACACACTTTGAGAACTCATTAGCTTCATCATTGTTGTAGTGGACGTAGTACTTCGCCAACTCAACAAACTTCGATGCATATTCTGGCACTGTCATATTACCTTGAACCAATTCCAGGAATTTAATTTATTTTCGGCCTCTAACATCCTCAGGGAAATACCTTCTCGAAAATTCTCTTTTGAATACAGCCCAAGTAATTTTTATACCATCAGTGTCCAGTTCAGCTCTGGTTGCCATCTGTAACACCCCGAATTTAATTAAATTGTTTAATTAAATTATTGAAAGATTTAAATATTTGATTTAGTCGAATTTGAATTGTCGGTGTTATTTAAGGGCGTATTTGGAATTATATAAATCAAAGTCGGATAGTCAGAAAATAATATTAAGAATAATATTATTTATAAGTCGGAATTATTATATTGAAGAAATTATTATTATAAGTGATATAATTGATTATTTGAGATATATCTCTTATTGGGCCTAAATTGATTTTGGAGGATACTAAATAAAGAGAGGATTTAAACACTAAGCCCAATTGGTTTTATATTAGGGTTTTAGAGATGGAAAAGGGTAGTTGTCATTTTGGGAGGAAACAAGAATAGATGAGAAAGAGGCAAGTCTTGGAGAAGAAGAAGAAGAAGAAGCTTGGAGATTTCTACCCATGGTGTCAATTGAAGGTGCAATTAGAGACCCATTAAGTTGCTTCCATTCATAAGGTAAGGGTGGAGTTCTCTTCCTATAATGGGGCTCATGAACAATTGTATGTGGGGATTGGGTATGTAGATTTATTGCATTTGCTTGTGGTAATTATTGCTGGAAATTAGGGATTTAGGTTTTATGGTTGTATGTTAAATTGTTTCAAAAACTTGAATTTTGTATCTGTTGTTGTTTGTTGCTGTTGTGAGTATTGAGATATATAAGAAATGTCCATGACAAGTGCCAATCATGAGTGTAGCAGGTCGTCACTTCTAATGATAACAGTCTCTTAAGTGTGGTTTTGGTTCCAAATTGACACGGCATTATGAATTGGTGGTCGGCAGTGTGTTAGCCAATATATGTTCCTTCTCCACCTGCTATAAGCATATCCTACGTGCTTGTATTATAATTGAGACATTTAGTTTGATCATTCTAGTATCTACAAATATTATTATTGAAACATGACTAAAAATATTATTAATAAAACATGATTAAAATATTATTAATGAACCAATTATCAATTATGTGATATGTATAATTTTAATAGAAATGAAACATGGTTATGAAATGTGATATAATTAGAAACAGTAGAGTGTATAACAGTAGTATATGTAGAACTAATAAAATGCAAAACAATTCCGTTTGATCGAAATACCCGAATTAAGCGGTATAATTAGTTGTCCGGAATTTGATGAAAATTGACGTGGTAGCTAAGTTTAATTAGTAGATTAACATGGTGGTGTTATTTTGTTGAAATTGTGATATTTTACGAATGGACTAAAATTGTGTTTGGTTTAAATATTTTTTATAAATAAATTATAATAACATAATAGAATTGTCAATAGAGTTGTTAGAGTTGTCAATAGAGTTGTTAAAGTCGACAATAAGTTGTCAGAGTTGTTTTGAATTATTAAGAGTCATATTTTTATTTGTTTTGAGTAATTCTGACATGTTTAGAGTTGTCAGTGTATAACGTCGGTGTTTGTTTTTTTATTGGAACTTTAACAATTCATATCTTTTGAACCGTAACTCCGTTTGAGTCTCCGTTCGAGGCGTTAGAAAGCTAACGCGATATTCTTTTTAATAAAAATGGTCTTGAGCAGTAGAATGCTAGAAAATTGGAAATGGAGTAGAAATAGAAGTGAATTAAATTAATATAGTGTGATTATTAATTGGTTGATTAAATTAATAGTTGAATTAATTTCAATGTGTTTAATTGATTAGAATATAATTTGGAATTAGATTAACTATTTGGTTTGTCGATAAATTACGATATTTTGAGAATTTATCCGTAATTGTGTTTTGATTGAATATGTATGTTGAGAAATATATATTATTATGTCAATGATTTTGTTTTGATATTGATTCTCTGTGGGTAGTTGGATAGCATTAATTTTAATGATTAATTGCTTGATTTTAAATGTGTATGTTCATATATAATGGGCAAAATGAGAATTAACACGAGATAGTATGGTTACTAGTGTTAATTGGATTTTGTGAATCGTAATTGATTCTCTGTGATATGTATGTGTTGTGAATGTTGTGTACAATTGGTGGATAATTCATCGAGTTGAATTATTGTGATATGCTAAATATTAAGATGGTAGAGATGATCTTAATTGCATATGTTTGATTAATATTGTACATACATTCATATCATGGATGCCTTGAAACAAAGGTGGTTTGCTTTGAAACATAAGCGTGGCTTGGATTCTAGAGTGAATCGGAAAGCGGTAAACTATATGTTTACATTTGGTGGCTTTGGTCTTGTCCGGATCTGAAGCGTGGCTAGATTCTATATGAATCGGAAGCGGTGGAACTTTGGGTCCATATTGGGTACCACATGCATAGAGTCACATGTCTTGCATTGAGTCACATTGAGGTTAAGTGATGTTTGAATATATGCATTTATGTGATTGTCATGTGTACATGAGATGTGATAATTGATATTGGTGATGTTTTGATATATAATTGGTTAAACGTGTGAATATGTGATAATGATGGATTGTGTATATATTTGGGATAATAGTATTGAATCTTTTGAGTATTATACTATTGAATTTTGTGCTTACTTGAATATGTGAAATTTATTAGATGATACTATTTACATAATTATGACTTGTTGTGCGATGAAAAGTATGAGAGATTAATGAAATGTGGAAGTATGATGTGTATGGTAACTGTTGATACTTGCGATGTAATGATTTTATATGTCTGAATCCTAGCATGCAATTTATCATGCGCCCACTTATATGATTTGATATCTCACCCTTTTTTTCTTGTTTCGCCGTTGCCTTTATATTGGCAACGTGCAGGTATTCAAGTATGAAGATTTAGTTGCCGTTACTCGAGTCGGTTGTCGCTCTGATACGTAGCACTCTGGGGGGAACGATTTATACTATTATTGATGTTGCTATCTAATTGTTTAATTTTGGTTGGACAAAATGTTAAGTTAACTGAAGATATTTTATTGAATACATTCTTAAGTGATTCCGCTGTGTTTTAATAAAATAAGTTATTCTATTTCAAAGGTGCTATGTATCCGCTTTATGCGACGAGGTGATTTGTTTTGTTTTGATTATGTGACGCCTCATTTGTTTATTGAGAAATTTTGAAAAAAACTCTGATTTATATATATTTGCCGGGTAGAAATGGGGTGTTACAATAGTGGTATCAGAGCAGGTCGGTCCGTTCGGCCTAGTTGTCGAGTCAGTTGAGTTGTGTGACAGTTGAATGCTGTCAGTGTTTTATTTCTTAGTACGCGACATGTGTGTGAAACACTGTCCGTACTTGTTTGTTTTGTTGCAGGAATTGGTTTGTTTCCAAGTGGGGGAGAAGTTTTACTTCTCGATGATGTTTCTGTTGTAATAGATGGTCCAGTATGATGTCGACAAGCGACGATGCAAGTGTTGTTGAGAGTTTTGGATGTCACCCGGATTCGGAAACGACGTGAAGTTAAGAGTTATTTTGGAAGCCAGGATTTAGAAAGTGGCGATGTTCTGCACGGTTGAGGACAGTGATGTTGTCGGTGCATTTAACCTTTGCGTCTGATGCCGGTGTTTGACAAGTGTTAAAGTGATGAGGTTGCGGTAGACTTTATGATAGACTCGCATAAGTGATTAACGGACGTAGTCGATGTGTGAAGTGTTGTGAATCGTGAACCCGAGTTAGAACTCGATAATGCGCGTAGTTTGAGTTTCGGATATCTGATTTGAACTCCGTTTGAAGCGTCAGAAAGATAAAGAGATGAAGTGTATTATAAGAATGATTGCCACAGCCTTAATAGATTTGATTTTGACATGATGATGTTGGGATGGGGTGCAGTTTGTCGTCGAAGTTATTTGAGGAGTTTGGGAGATAACATAAAAAATTGTCGATGCTTGACGTTGATGTTTGCAATTTGGATAACGTCAGAGATTCGTATCTTGAGTTTCGAGTATCAATTGAACGTACCGTTTGAACCTACGAAGAGGTGAAGTTGTATTCTACCTTTATGGAAATGTGTAAGCATGTTGAATAAGAAAGGTTGTTACCGCAAACGTCTGAAGTGAAGTTAAGCAGAACTTGTTGTTGATGATTAAAATGAGAAGACGAGATGTTGGTATTAAAGATGTTTGACGATTGTGTGTTGCTAAGTAATTGTGAATCAGATTTGGTATTATGTTTGGACGTCGGTGTCTCATCGACAAGATCGATTGAGTAAGAAGTTATAGGAATTGTGAAAACCCAAAGTGAATTATTGATTATGTCGTGTTATTGGATTTAAGTGGAAATTCGGAAGAAAAAAAAAACGCTCTTATGATGTAACAACAATTTATACTCCACTATGGTTGTCGGATACTAGTTGACAAATTGGGGAACTGATCACCCTCAATCTATTGTTAATGGTAGACGAAACTCGTGTTGGACATTATAGATTTGTCTTGTTGTCTTAATAGTGTAGAAAGAGTATCTATATTTTACCGTGAAGATAATCGCCCATCCGTTTGTGTAGCTTGGTAAGAGGGATGGTTGAGTTATAATTAGATGAGATTAACAATCGGTGTGGTACATTTTATCCAAGCGAATGTCGCAAAGTGAAAGATTGGAAATATTAAGTAAACAACGATGTGAGGATGAGTATTGATGAAAGTTTGTATTGGATCGAGAATTTGTGAACCATATAAGTAGACGGAATTTTATCGAGAATGGTGACTTAAAAGAGAATTATCAGAGTTGAGCAGCGGAAGCCTTAGGTGATACTGTTGTTGTAAGGCTTGAGGGAGTAAGAAACTATATGCCAGAAGTCGGTAAAGATGAGTTATCTTGATATTTGGATTGATGGACTGTTGGAATAAGTGTGATGCGCCAGAATACTGCATTGAGTCGTTGATTATTGCAAACTGGTAAGAACTGTAATGTGTTTGTGTTCATGAGAACCGTTGTTTTGACGAAGAGGTAGTGATCGAAGTGTTACCAAGCGCGATTTGGATATTTGAGATTTGGATACGAGGTTTGTATTTGGATGGCGTTGAGCGAATTTTCGAGGACGAAAATATTCTTAGTGGGGGAGAGTTGTAACACCCCGAATTTAATTAAATTGTTTAATTAAATTATTGAAAGATTTAAATATTTGATTTAGTCGAATTTGAATTGTCGGTGTTATTTAAGGGCGTATTTGGAATTATATAAATCAAAGTCGGATAGTCAGAAAATAATATTAAGAATAATATTATTTATAAGTCGGAATTATTATATTGAAGAAATTATTATTATAAGTGATATAATTGATTATTTGAGATATATCTCTTATTGGGCCTAAATTGATTTTGGAGGATACTAAATAAAGAGAGGATTTAAACACTAAGCCCAATTGGTTTTATATTAGGGTTTTAGAGATGGAAAAGGGTAGTTGTCATTTTGGGAGGAAACAAGAATAGATGAGAAAGAGGCAAGTCTTGGAGAAGAAGAAGAAGAAGAAGCTTGGAGATTTCTACCCATGGTGTCAATTGAAGGTGCAATTAGAGACCCATTAAGTTGCTTCCATTCATAAGGTAAGGGTGGGGTTCTCTTCCTATAATGGGGCTCATGAACAATTGTATGTGGGGATTGGGTATGTAGATTTATTGCATTTGCTTGTGGTAATTATTGCTGGAAATTAGGGATTTAGGTTTTATGGTTGTGTGTTAAATTGTTTCAAAAACTTGAATTTTGTATCTGTTGTTGTTTGTTGCTGTTGTGAGTATTGAGATATATAAGAAATGTCCATGACAAGTGCCAATCATGAGTGTAGCAGGTCGTCACTTCTAATGATAACAGTCTCTTAAGTGTGGTTTTGGTTCCAAATTGACACGGCATTATGAATTGGTGGTCGGCAGTGTGTTAGCCAATATATGTTCCTTCTCCACCTGCTATAAGCATATCCTATGTGTTTGTATTATAATTGAGACATTTAGTTTGATCATTCTAGTATCTACAAATATTATTATTGAAACATGACTAAAAATATTATTAATAAAACATGATTAAAATATTATTAATGAACCAATTATCAATTATGTGATATGTATAATTTTAATAGAAATGAAACATGGTTATGAAATGTGATATAATTAGAAACAGTAGAGTGTATAACAGTAGTATATGTAGAACTAATAAAATGCAAAACAATTCCGTTTGATCGAAATACCCGAATTAAGCGGTATAATTAGTTGTCCGAAATTTGATGAAAATTGACGTGGTAGCTAAGTTTAATTAGTAGATTAACATGGTGGTGTTATTTTGTTGAAATTGTGATATTTTACGAATGGACTAAAATTGTGTTTGGTTTAAATATTTTTTATAAATAAATTATAATAACTTAATAGAATTGTCAATAGAGTTGTTAGAGTTGTCAATAGAGTTGTTAAAGTCGACAATAAGTTGTCAGAGTTGTTTTGAATTATTAAGAGTCATATTTTTATTTGTTTTGAGTAATTCTGACATGTTTAGAGTTGTCAGTGTATAACGTCGGTGTTTGTTTTTTTATTGGAACTTTAACAATTCATATCTTTTGAACCGTAACTCCGTTTGAGTCTCCGTTCGAGGCGTTAGAAAGCTAACGCGATATTCTTTTTAATAAAAATGGTCTTGAGCAGTAGAATGCTAGAAAATTGGAAATGGAGTAGAAATAGAAGTGAATTAAATTAATATAGTGTGATTATTAATTGGTTGATTAAATTAATAGTTGAATTAATTTCAATGTGTTTAATTGATTAGAATATAATTTGGAATTAGATTAACTATTTGGTTTGTCGATAAATTACGATATTTTGAGAATTTATCCGTAATTGTGTTTTGATTGAATATGTATGTTGAGAAATATATATTATTATGTCAATGATTTTGTTTTGATATTGATTCTCTGTGGGTAGTTGGATAGCATTAATTTTAATGATTAATTGCTTGATTTTAAATGTGTATGTTCATATATAATGGGCAAAATGAGAATTAACATGAGATAGTATGGTTACTAGTGTTAATTGGATTTTGTGAATCGTAATTGATTAATTGACCTTTTATATGTGAATGATATGTATGTGTTGTGAATGTTGTGTACAATTGGTGGATAATTCATCGAGTTGAATTATTGTGATATGCTAAATATTAAGATGGTAGAGATGATCTTAATTGCATATGTTTGATTAATATTGTACATACATTCATATCATGGATGCCTTGAAACAAAGGTGGTTTGCTTTGAAACATAAGCGTGGCTTGGATTCTAGAGTGAATCGGAAAGCGGTAAACTATATGTTTACATTTGGTGGCTTTGGTCTTGTCCGGATCTGAAGCGTGGCTAGATTCTATATGAATCGGAAGCGGTGGAACTTTGGGTCCATATTGGGTACCACATGCATAGAGTCACATGTCTTGCATTGAGTCACATTGAGGTTAAGTGATGTTTGAATATATGCATTTATGTGATTGTCATGTGTACATGAGATGTGATAATTGATATTGGTGATGTTTTGATATATAATTGGTTAAACGTGTGAATATGTGATAATGATGGATTGTGTATGTATTTGGGATAATAGTATTGAATCTTTTGAGTATTATACTATTGAATTTTGTGCTTACTTGAATATGTGAAATTTATTAGATGATACTATTTACATAATTATGACTTGTTGTGCGATGAAAAGTATGAGAGATTAATGAAATGTGGAAGTATGATGTGTATGGTAACTGTTGATACTTGCGATGTAATGATTTTATATGTCTGAATCCTAGCATGCAATTTATCATGCGCCCACTTATATGATTTGATATCTCACCCTTTCTTTCTTGTTTCGCCGTTGCCTTTATATTGGCAACGTGCAGGTATTCAAGTATGAAGATTTAGTTGCCGTTACTCGAGTCGGTTGTCGCTCTGATACGTAGCACTCTGGGGGGAACGATTTATACTATTATTGATGTTGCTATCTAATTGTTTAATTTTGGTTGGACAAAATGTTAAGTTAACTGAAGATATTTTATTGAATACATTCTTAAGTGATTCCGCTGTGTTTTAATAAAATAAGTTATTCTATTTCAAAGGTGCTATGTATCCGCTTTATGCGACGAGGTGATTTGTTTTGTTTTGATTATGTGACGCCTCATTTGTTTATTGAGAAATTTTGAAAAAAACTCTGATTTATATATATTTGCCGGGTAGAAATGGGGTGTTACACCATCCACCACTCATCAGCTTCTTCAGACAGCATATGTGTGCCATACCTCACCTTGAGATTCTCGACACAATTGATGACTCTAAAAATCCTCTCGATCTCCTTCAGCCATTTCTGAGCACCTTCAGGATCATGCGTGCCTTTGAACAATGGAGGATTGTTCCTCTGAAAATTCCCCAGTTGTCTATCAGCACCAATCCCTGCTCCGACAGCATTTCCTCCAAGCACACCAGCAATCATGCCCAGAGCCTCAGCGATAGCATCATCATTTCTTCCACCTCTTCCAGCCATTGTTCTGCTTAATCACAAACAATTCAGTCAAAATAAAAGTATCGACAAATAACTCGTATTAGTCGCATACACAGGAAAGACTGACACTAAGACTCTGGTCACAACGACCGACTATGCTCTGATACCACTATTGTAACACCCCACTAAAACCCCGCGGCAATTAACAAAATTAAATCAGAGTAACATGCAACAAGAGTGTCACAATTCATAAAAAAAAATAAACCTTGTTTAGTCATATGTCATGCATTCACCAAGAACATCTGAACATAACTCATAATTCAAATTATCATGTTTACACAGCGAAAATAAATCGTTAAGTTAAAATCACATCATTAATGTATCAGACTTCAAAATAAATTAAAACAAATAGAGTTATCATCTAGAACTCAAAACATCGCGTTCCCAGTGTTACATCTACCAGAGCATGACACCTGACACGACCACTAAACCGACTTATGAGTTAATCCTCACCAAGTCAAGCCGCTATCCTCAATCTGAAAAATGACAACAAGTAAGGGTGAGTCTCATCACAGTTAACCAATGTTATTGCATCATAAATAACAATATATCATAGTTATATTATTCACCCAATCGTTTCATATTCAGACATTCTGTCATACACATCTTCATCAATTATCAAATCATAACACAGAATACATCATTCAAGTTATACAAGTTATGCATATGTATGAAACTGACACTATGCATGTGGTACCAACATCATCAATGGGAATCACCCACCGACCGATCTAACATCATCCAGATACGGCCCTGCCAGCACAGATTCCACACAGTGGGAATCTTGCCCTTCACTGAATCCTCTCATCTTTAGGATTCAGCCCTCATCAATGGTTATGAATGCATGCAAACATATATACAACATACTTTTATCATCATCATTTTAGGAGTAGCATCATCTTATACTCGTTTCATCATCATCATCATCATTATCATCATAAGCATGTTCATATATATATATATATATATATATATATATATATATATATATATATATATATATATATATATATATATATATATATATATATATATATATATATATATATATATATATATATATATATATATATATATATATATATATATATATATATATATATATATATATATATATATATATATATATATATATATATATTAACATCACTCAATAAATCCTATATCAATAATTCAAACAGATTTATCAGTCAAAAGTTACACGTCGTCAAACTTTCAAAATTCACAAAACAGCAAAAATCTGCATCTCACGCTGGCCATACGCGTACCAACAGGGCCAAAAATTCACAACACACGCACCATACGCATATCATACGCGTATGGGCAGAACCAGTTTTCCACACAAAATACACACATACGCGTACCAGCAAGCCATACGCGTACCAGCCAGCCACCATACGCGTACCAGCAGAAGGTGCATTCTGATGCACAATTGGAGAGCGTACCATACGTGTACCACCCCCCATACGCGTATCATACGCGTACCAGACGCGAATGGACAGCAGTTCCAAAAACCTGCAACTTACCCATTCGTCTTCTTCGCGAATCCATTTGTTTCAGCTTGCGATTTGGGTCTAAAACCAGAAATTCCACATTCTAAACAGCGTAGGATTCATCCAACATCAATAGTATATGACTCTACATTCGATCTTACTCATCACAACCTAAATCTACTCAATTTTTAGGGATTAACAGTCATAGATTTCAAACCCAAGTGATGAACACAAACAGTAAAATCAGAACATAGAACCTATTGATCTAAACAATACTCCTAATCAACATCATCATCCACAACACAATAATAGAGATTAAATGGAGAGTCCCCCTTACCTTAGTCAAGAGTTCTTGATCTTTAGTCTCTCCTTCTTCAGTTCTCCTTTAGTTCTTCGTGTTCCAACCTTCAGACTCTCTTTTCCACGTTTTGTCCTTTCTTTCCCTAATTCTAATTATTTTATGAAAAATAATAATAAAATTAGTAAAGGATTTACTACAACACACCCCTTTCTTTTACTAATCTCCCACATGGCCCAAATGTCACAAACCATCCTTTTTTCCATTATTTTCATAAACTCCATAATAATTCCAATTATTAATCCAATATCCAAATTAAATTAAAATTAAAATTATACGGGATACATCTGGCGAAATTTCAATTATGCCCCCTTATTCCGGAGATGCACATCAGGAAGCACTTTTTTTTTGCTAAAATTTATTACTTTTCGGAGCCTTATCTATGGAAGCATTAAAAACATATTGAACGTTGAAAAAATTCAAATTAGAGGGGGACGAAGGCACGAGCACGTGGCATGGCCTCAGTGTAGCCATCCACCTCTCTTCAGCCAATGATCATGGGGAAGTGGTGTAATATCCACCTGTTATACCCCAAAATTTGGCCACATATTTTTCAAGAAAACTCCAATCTGAAAATTAAGGGTCTCATATAATCATGGATTTTTTATTTCAACAAATATCCTGACATATGAAATACTTAGTTTTTAGAATCTTTCTTATACAGTAATTTGGCTTGCAGTTGAATTTATTCTTACGCAAACGCCAAATACTGTTTATTACTTCACACATGCTATTTATTTATTTACAGATAAATAGTACTGACACAATTGGTACAGAGTTAAATCTTTTGCAGGCGCAGAATCAAGAAACTCAGACTGTACTGGTAACAGTAAATATTAGTTATTTATTATGTCTGTGTTTTTTTTTAACAAGTCAAGTAAATAAACTTTCATTTTTCACATAAAACAAAAAACAAAAACAAAAACAACAAAAAAAGAGAAAATTAACTTTGACTGTTAATTTTTCACTTTTAACTGCTGTTTCAATACCTGAACAGTCAGTTGACAGCCAAACTGCTGGCAGTACAATTCACGGTGTTTTGTATCATCAATCAAATCAATCTTTCACAATTCAAATTTCCAAGATTTTTGTGTTAGAAGTCTTCTGAATATCACGCGATTAGCAGAAACTCAGCACTGCACAAAAATCAGGTACGCTTAACTGTCTCCTACACAAACAGTCCCTAATCAGGGTTTTTCTTGTTTTTACAGGAGCAACAAGTTTTTGAGAGCTCAAATGGATTTCATATACATCCATACATCTCAAAGTACCATCATACAAATTTTCAAACTTCAATTCACTCAGACGCACCGTCAGCAGCTCAAACAGTCAACAGACGACCCGTTTGACCAGAAAAGTCAACTGACAGTCAAAAATGAAATTTTTTGTCAAAGTCCATATTTTGTCAAAGGATTCAACATTTGATCATTGGATGATCACAATTCATCAAGGAAAGATCAAAAATCAACAAAACCCTAAGATTCAAAATTAGGGTTTTTACCTGAAAAAGTCAACTCAACTTTGACTGATCATAACTCTCTCATCCTTCATCCAAAAAATTCAAACCAAAGCTTGTTTTGAAGGAAATTCAATTATCTTTCAAATGCCATTGATCCCATGGTCATTGGATTCACCATTTGAAAACTATGGCCAAAGACATTACAGGTCATTTTCAAAATCAACAAAAAGACACTTTTTTCAAAAGGACACACAAGGAGAACCAAAAATCATTTTGATATGAGACCAAAGACATTGGTTAGAGGACTCTTTGAGGTTTCCAAAAAGTGCAAGATCTCCTTCATATGACAAAAATTGAAGGATTTACACCTTGTTGAAGTTGGCTAAATTTTGGGAAAATGCATGAAATCAACATTGCTCAAAAATGTTTTTTTTCCAAAAGATGCCAAGTTTTTATGGTCCAAACATCTTTGCCATGTTACTATGGGCCTCCCACGACCAAGACAAATCCCACTTCTATATTATCCATTTTTTGACATAATTTTATCTTATTTTAAGATTAAAATTAAAGGAAAATTGCAAGGATAATTAGTAGCTTGATCTCTAAGCATGACTCACCTCCAAAGTCTTCAATTTTCTGCAGAAGATTGGTGTCCAAGGCAAGAGCATTGAATGGAGTCAAAGTTGGTCAAAAATTCAAGGTTTTTTAATATTAAAGAACCAAACTTTCAACAAAGGCAACAAAGCTTCTTAGCTTGAGTTCCAAGCAACTTTGGGCTATAAATGAGCTATCATACTTCAGCAACAAGAAGAGCAAAAAAAGAGCCAAAGAGAGACACGAAATATAGCAAGAGCATAGCCAAGAAACCTCTAAAAATTCTCAAAATTCTCCAAACTTTGTAATTTTCGAATTATATATTTCAATCACTATCAATACAAACCAATTGCTCTAATCATCTCCTGGCACTTAATATAGTAAGTTAGAAGCAATAACCATGGCTATATACTCATAGAACTCGTGTTTAAAGAATAACATATTCGTGCATATTATCAACTTTTGATATCTATACTATAAGCTTATTTAAACAAAATCTAATGCCTTTGCCATCCCTTTGAGATCATATGGGGTAGATCTAACGTCTAACATGTGAGTTTAAAGCCCAGAATCGTGGGGTGCCATGGTTGAAGCTTAAAGCTTCAACCTTTTCGTTTTCATACTTAGCGTGATCAAATGAGAAAACTAACCTCACCATTGGACTCAGGAGGTCATCTTTAGTAGATCTGGGCCATTGTGGTTTTTATTTTCATGCGTTTTTGTAGGTTTCAAAAAATCCAGAAATTCGAAGGTGGAATCCGCAGGTAAAATCGCAGGTAAGTCCGCAGCTAAATCCGCAGGTAACTTGGAGAAGATGATGAACAGTGTAGTTGAACGTTTGACTGCACGCGTGGACAAATCTTGCTTCTCCATTGGCCAGTTTTGGCGCGTGTGGACCCCATCAAGAGTTTGAATTCATTTTGAATTCAGTGCATGCAGTCTTATCATTATGTCATGTTCTCTTCAATCTGGGCCATAGATCTTCATTAAAAAATGAATCCAACGCATCACAACACGCAGCCTATACCATGGGCTTCACTAATTTCCACACCAGATTAGTATCCTTTTTAATTTTCTATTTTATTTTATTTTTATTGCAAAAATAATCAAAAAATAGTTTTAAAATCCAAAAAATTCCACAAAAAATATTTTAAACTTCTAAAATAATATATTATTTTCTGAAATAAAAAATATTTTATTTTTCTTCAAAATTTCAATATTTTACATAATTAATTAGCATGTACTTATATATTTGCTTATTAATTATTTTAATTAGTCAAAAAATCATAAAAAAAATTGTTCTTTGTGTTAAATATTGTTTATATATTATAAACTAATTTTGTACATATTTAGGATTATTTTTCTCATTAAGTTTTAATTATTTGTGTAATTATTTATATAATTATGTATTAATTAACTTAAAAAATCCAAAGACTTCTTCAAAAATTCAAAAAAAATTAGTTTTGTTCTAAAATTAATTGACAAACCTTTTGTACATATTTTAAACTTATTTTCTAGGTTTAAACCTATTTTCATCTTTTTCTTCATTTTAATTTAATTAATCAAGTATTAATTATAATTAAAATAAATCCTAAAAAACCCAAAAACATGCCTTTTATTTTTCTTGCAATTTAAAATTCCTAGATAAATGTATAGGATGTCAAATTCATGTAAATAGGCTAGTTTACATTTCCCGCACAATCGATGTAATAGCGTAGATTTACTTTCCGCACTTTACATTTCCGCACTTTAATTTCCAGCAAATATAAACTGCGTGTATGTCAAAGATAAAACTGAACCGTTAGATCACTAACTTCAAAGATAAATATCTGAATCCAATCACAATCACACTTGCACCTCTTCAGGTAATCCTTTTTCATTCTTTCAAAATCAAAGTCAAAATTCTACTGTTTTGAGTACAAAATCGAACCTTGCTTTTATATCCGATGACAGGATAGATTTTTAAAGGAAACAAGGATAAAGACCTTATAACTCAGGGTAGACCTCCTAGTTTGCTTGCTCAAATCAAAACAAACAAAATTCTCATACACTGCTGTTTCTTTCAAAACTTTCCAAAAAGACAATACTTTGTATACATCCAGACACGGATTATTACAAAGTTAACGTTCTTTTCAAAACATCTTTCGAAAGATAAACAAGCATTTTGTATACATCCACACACGGATCATTACAAAATTCAATTTACAAAAGTATTTGGGAGCCACATATAAGCAATTTCATAGCAATCAAAAATGATCAATCAACAATTGAGCTAAGCAAACTTAAGAGCCCATGGATAACCATGGATACAAAGGGTGCTAACACCTTCCCTTTGTATAACCTACCCCCTTACCCAGAATTTCTTAAAGGTCTTTTTTCTGTGTCTTTTATAAACCTTTCCTTAATTGGATAAAATAAAAGGTCGGTGGCGACTCTGTGATATTTTCAGAAATGCGAAAGCATTAAGCGACACAAAAAAGGAGTCAGTTCACGTATCTCTACAGATCAGAGGTATGGCCCGGTATTAAAAAAAATCGGAGGTCCACAGAACTGGCGACTCTGCTGGGGAAATACTTTCAAAAACAAAATGTTTTCAAAAGGGGTTACCTTAAGAGAATAGATCACTTCGATGTTTTCAATTGATTGACTTGATTGCTCTATTTTTTTCAAAGGTTTGTTTGGGTATTTTGCTTGTGTGGAAGATTCTAACCCGAATCTCGAGATACCTTAAGTATATGACAATAGACCAAGGAAACTGTACGGCATGTACCGATACGGTTGATCTGGTAGTCATCGTTAGTGCGATACTTTGGTTTATACTGATGTCCCTTGAAAACGATCAAGGAGTATATTAGGCTTCCGAAGTGTCATTAAACACTAATTTGTCTTAGAACCTTTTAGTTGAACTTGACTTGTGGCCTTTTAAGTGGCTAGCTTTGAAATTGATCGAAGTTAGTTATCCTCGAGGAATATTTTGATCGGCCACTCGAGCGCCGTATTGAGATGTTACTTCCAAGGATCATAGAACCCGAATCCAATTCTAGGACAGGTTTTAACCAACTCAACTTCAGTGGGGAGGGTATCACCTATCAACTTCATGCAAGCCTTTAAACCTAAGGCTATTGTTTGATTTGTTTTTGTGTGCCACATGTTTGCATCATAAGCATATCATTTTTTGCACCAAACACTTTCAAGGATCAAAGAGTTTACCTTTGTTTTTGCAGGTAATGGCTCCCGCCACCAAAGATTACATCCGAATCAACATCTCAACGATACCATCTGAGCTAAAAGACTTGGTGTCAGAATTCCCCAGGAATGTTCAATTCACTGAAAAGCATGGTCACCTACTCCATTTGGTTACCTCAAAATTTGAAGAAGACATGATACGGGTCCTGTTCCAGTTCTTTGACCCTGAACATCATTGCTTTACCTTTCCTGATTACCAGTTGGTACCCACTTTGGAAGAATTCTCTGAACTAATGGGATTGCCTGTTCGAAATCAATTACCTTTCAATGGTTTAGAAAGGGTTCCAAAACCTGAGGTCATTGCTGCTGCTTTACATTTGCGGAAATCAGAAATCAAGTCCAATTGGGAAACAAAGAGTGGAGTTGAGGGTTTACTTGCCAAATTCTTGTTTGAAAAGGCTCGACTACTGCTAGAAAACAAAAGTTATCCAGCTTTTGAGGAAGTTATGGCACTCTTGATCTATGGATTGGTTTTATTCCCTAATCCCGACCAGTTCATAAGTGTACACATCATCAACCTTTTCCTAATCCGTAACCCGGTACCAACCTTGCTGGGAGACATTCTACATTCTCTACACACTCGTACCATGAAGAAACGAGGAACTCTCATGTGCTGTATACCACTACTGGCTAGGTGGTTTACATTTCATCTTCCCCGATCAGTGTTGAGAAATGAACAAAGAATGCAATGGTCTCACAGGATTATGTCTTTGTCTCATTCAGATATTCGGTGGAACAACTTCTTTCAAAGAGACATTACTATCATTGATCATTGTGGAGAATACCCTAATGTGCCACTCCTTGGCATCAAAGGAGGCATCACTTACAATCCCTCTTTAGCTCTACGCCAATTCGGATATGCAAGGAGCAACGGTCCTCATGACATGATTATCCATGGCATTGTGTTCGATTACGAGAATGATTCTCATAGACACCGACGAAGGTTCATACATGCATGGGGCAGTGTCTATAGAATAGAAAGCAACACTCTGGGGCAATGGAATTCTATTCCTATGGAACCCTACCTCAGATGGGTCCGCACTCATGCTCAGAAACTCCTTATGCCATATCCTGCTGTTCTACCTGTGACTATTGAACCAGAGGTCGAAGGATATGAACCTCAAGTTATTTTACACCCGGACATGCCAACTGACCTAGAAGAGTTGCAAAAATCTTGGGTTCAACTCAAAGAGGAAAGAGACACCTTCAAATCATACTGTCAAGACTATGAGAGAAGGATATTGGAGCTCACCGGACAGCTTCAAGAAGAAAAGCAGATCAACGCATTCCTGGGGACAAAGAAAAAGCGCCCACGGGAGACCTGAAAGATCATTTATTTTATTTTCTGTCTTGTAAGCCCAAATGAGGCAAAGAAAAAAGAATAAATTGATTAACTAACGTTTGTTGCTTCTTTAACAAATCTAGACTCTATGATCCTTGAAAACATTGCACACATGCATTCACATGCATTGCATACACATTGCATTTCATACATTGCATTTCATACATTGCATTCATATACATTGCATACACATTGCATACATGGCATCCAGTCATACACATTTCATAACAGGTTCTCATGACGGGTTTCTCATCTCTTCGCTGTTTATTTCAGTCAGAAGAGATGGAATCTGAGGCAAGCATCAAGAATCTCAAAGTACAGAATGCCCAAGTTCAAGTGGCAATTCTGGAACTGGCAAAGGGGCAACAAGAGCTGAAAGCCCTGATACTCAAGAAGAAGAAGAAGCCCAAAGAATCTGCAGGCTTGAGTTACCTGAGAAGGAAGATCAAGATCCCTGTCAAAAAGATCAAAAAGCCACCAATCCCTGAAATAGTCGGTGATGGTGAACAAGAAGATAATCAAAGCAACCAGGGTTCTGCTAAACCCTCTCTCTCTTCAAATGAAGAAGAAGATCATTCTGGAGACGAACAGGATGATGACAAATACCAACAGCTGGAAGACCGTATGAAAGCTATGGAAATACAAAAAATACCTGGCTTAGATTTCAATGATCTGGGACTCGTGTCGGATGTTGTCATCCCTCCAAAATTCAAAGTTCCAACCTTTGCAAAATATGATGGAGTTTCTTGCCCGAAACTACATCTGAGATCCTATGTGAGGAAGATACAACCTCATACAACAGATAACAAGTTATGGATTCACTTTTTCCAAGAAAGTCTGTCAGGTACACAACTCGAATGGTACTACCAGCTAGAAAATACCAAGGTTCATACTTGGGAAGAATTAGCTGCTGCTTTTTACAAACAGTACCAATACAATGCTGATCTTACACCCACTCGTACTCAATTGCGAGGCATGTCTATGGGACCAAAAGAAAGTTTCAAAGAGTATGCACAAAAGTGGAGAGATATGGCTGGAAGGGTTCAACCACCCTTATCTGATCGCGAACTAGTCGACATGTTCATGGGCACTTTAACTGGCCCATTCTATAGCCATTTGCTGGGAAGTTCATCATCAGGTTTCACTGACCTAATACTGACCGGAGAACGTGTCGAAAGTGGCATTCAAAATGGAAAAATTCAAATAGGTTCCACCTCTGGTACTACAAAAAGGCCCATCAGTGGGAGAAATGAGGTCAATGCAACACAAATTCAGAAAAGTCGCAAAAATGAACAGCATCAATCTGTAGGGGCAGTTCTGATCTCCGCATCTGCACCTCAAAAAGATCAACAGCCAAAATATACGCATCGACCAGATGCACCAAGAAGAACTTTCACCAAAATCAACATGCCAATCTCTCAGGCATTGCAGCACTTGCTTAAAGCGGATCTGATCACATTAAGGGGTCCTCCGAAGAATGTCAATACTTCTTCTCTGAATTATCGCCCTGATGCAACATGTGCCTATCATTCAAACTGTCCAGGACATGACGCAGATCACTGCTGGGCCCTGAAAAATAAAATCCAAGACATGATAGATGCTGGAGAAATTGAGTTCGATCCTCCAGAAACTCCAAATGTCATCACAGCACCTATGCCAAAGCATGACAAAACTGTTAATGCTATCATAGACACAGTTTACATTTATGATGTGAACGAAGTATCAATTCCACTCCTCGAAGTCAAAAGAAAGTTCATCCAAGCTGGTTACTTTCCAGGTTGTGATCCCGACTGCTTTTATTGCTCACGCCAACCCAATGGTTGTGAAAATCTAAAGATGGGAATTCAAAAACACATGGATCGCCGTATCATTATGTTTGAGAGGCTCCCTTCTATGGACATGTTGGGCAAAGTCTTTGCCAACGGGATAAGAATGGAAGACGTCTCAGTGATCTCCAGCTTACCATTCAAAATCTCTACCAAGGCTCCATTCAAACTTTCTGCTACACTCAAAGTGGCATCAGTAGTCATTGCTAGACCAACTCCATTTCCATACTCCTCAGACAAAGCTGTCCCATGGGGATATGACACTAATGTTTACATTCATGGAGTTAAGCAGGATCCCTCGACTAAAGAGGACGCAACACTAACTACTTCAGCTGTAAGTAACATTGCAGGCACTAGCAAGATCACGAGAAGTGGAAGAATCTTTTCACCAGAAATTTCTCCAAATATTGCTGCTAGTCCAATCCAGGTTCCAATTCCTATTCCAGATATCAACACTCGAGGCAAAGAGCCACTGATCGAACCAGTTCAAAATCCGGTAGAGATCACTGCTGAGGATCCATCAAAGCAAGAGATGGACGAAATATTGAAAATCATCTGCAAAAGTGATTACAATATTGTCGAACAACTGGGGCATACTGCTTCAAAAATCTCAATGTTATCTCTGCTAAAATATTCAGAAGCTCATGCTAAAGCTCTAATGAAGTTCCTTCAAGCTGCGCATGTGCCTCAAGAAATCCCAATCGACCAATTTGAGAATTGTGTCGCCAGTCTTACAGTGCCCAATGGTCTTGGTTTCTCTGATGTGGATCTAACTCCTGCTGGAAGAAATCACAACAAGGCCCTGCACATCTCTATCGAATGCAACGGCACCACTCTGTCTCATGTGCTAATAGACAATGGTTCCTCTCTAAACGTGTTACCAAAGGTAATACTGGAAAAACTTGACTTCAAAGGAGTTGTGCTACAACCAAGTGATGTGGTTGTAAGAGCCTTCGATGGGTCAACAAGAACGGTGTACGGAGAAGTTAAGCTCCCAATCAGAGTGGGCTCTCAAACTTTCGATGTTATCTTTTCCGTAATAGACGTTCTTCCAACATACTCCTGTTTACTAGGACGCCCTTGGATACATGGGGCAAACGCTGTAACTTCTACCCTGCATCAGAAGTTAAAATACCCAGTAAAAGGAAAGGTTGTCACAGTCTATGGCGAAGAAGAATATATGGTCAGTCACTTGAGCAACGACAAGTATGTTGAGATGGAGGGCGAATCCATCGAAACTCCGTATCAAGCTTTTGAGGTTGTATCTCCAGATATCTCTACCACCAAGCATATTCCTGCTACTCCAGCTACAACTATGGCTTCTCTCAAAGATGCCAAAGCCATGATTGAACAGGGTGATCGCACAGTATGGGGACAACTCCCTGATATACCCTACAAGTCCGACAAGCTAGGTCTGGGCTATAATGGTGAAAATCAAAAGAATGATCAAAATCCTCGCTCTGAAGGGTTAATATCACACTTCGCCAGCCAAGAAGTAAACGCCATTGATGATGAAGGGACATACTTGAACCACATCATTCAGCCATATCCAGACGAAATTCCACCCATTACCATGGGAATGTGGGATGCTGTGGGAGGACCAAATGACGGTTACAACTACCAGTATATCACACCTCAGAATTCTTACATTGCTCTGGAAGATCTTACTCCAACAGAAGAGGGTAATCAAAATGACGGAAGTATCACAAGTCCCGTCACTCAGCAATATCAAAATCCACCCAAAGAAGTATGGGACACGCTAGGAGAACCCAGCGGCAAATACGACTATATGGTGAAATATTCCGCTCCTCCGAGCTTTTCAACTCCCATCAAAGACATTGTCCCGACTGGATGGGACGAACAGTACGACGACAACTTCGCTCTTGAAGAAGCCAGGAAGATGCCAAACAACGAAGGTTATTTTCTGTCACAGTACACTCCTTATCAGGATGCACAAGTCTCTATTCAAAACATCATTCCTACTGCATGGGACGGCCTTATCGAGCATCTCGCTCAGCCAATAGAGGGACCTCCACCTGGATTCTCATATCCAACAAATCATCCAACTTATCCTGAGGAATTACCTACGCATTTTCCCACTAGCGGAATCAATGCTACGGAAGACGAAAAGAACAACTGCAACTGGAACAGCTGGGTGCTCCCTGCTAACAACGGTGGATTGAACAACTGGAAAGCAGAGGATGTGATCTCCTTTGATCAGGAGTAAATGCCATTTCCTGTTTTCTTTGTGTATATTGTGCAAAGATAAAAGTGGTTCCTGAACAATCGAACCATGAGCTTGAAAGCCGTGTGCCTTAGCACAACGGTCCTTCTATAAAAAGGGTTTGTCATATCATGATTATGTGCATTCAATAAAATCATGGGATGCTTGCATGTTCAAAATTTTGTGATCCTTTTTCTTTCTTTATTCGCTTTCAAATAGCTATGTTTTTCTCTTCATACACACTCACATATCTACCATGCAGATTCACATACACGCTGGATCCAGTCAATAACGACTCTGCTATTGCCCGTCATGGCTTTGAAAATCCGATCTACCAAACTGAGGACGAAAGTGAGGAAGATTGTGAAGTGCCAAGAGAAATTGCAAGACTTCTAGAACAAGAAGAAAAAGCCATACAGCCTCATGAGGAGCCGATTGAGGTCATCAACTTGGGCAGTGACGAAGAAAAGAAAGAGGTCAGAATTGGGGCTGACTTAGAAAACAGTGTCAAGCAAAGACTGGTTCAATTGTTGCAAGACTACGCCGAGATATTCGCCTGGTCTTATCAAGATATGCCTGGCCTTGACACGGACATTGTAGTTCATCGCCTGCCAATCAAAGAAGGAAGCATTCCGGTCAAACAGAAACTACGAAGGAGTAGGCCTGATATGTCAAAAAAGATCAAAGACGAGGTTGAAAAACAATTCAATGCCGGATTCCTAAAAGTTGTAAGTTATCCTCCTTGGATAGCTAACATCGTGCCTGTACCTAAAAAAGACGGGAAAGTCAGAATGTGCGTGGACTACAGAGATCTGAACCGGGCAAGTCCCAAAGATGATTTCCCTTTACCACACATCGATGTACTGGTTGACAATACCGCACAATGCAAGGTATTCTCCTTTATGGACGGATTCTCAGGGTACAATCAAATCAAGATGGCACCCGAAGACATGGAAAAAACAACCTTCACAACACCCTGGGGAACCTTTTGTTACAAAGTAATGCCCTTTGGTCTGAAAAACGCCGGAGCAACCTATCAACGTGCAATGGTAGCACTATTTCATGATATTATTCATCAAGAAATAGAGGTGTATGTCGATGACATGATTGCAAAATCCAACACCGAGGAAGAACATTTGGGTCATTTACACAAGTTGTTTGACAGACTCAAGAAATACAAGTTGCGACTGAACCCAAATAAGTGTACCTTTGGAGTAAGATCCGGCAAACTCTTAGGTTTCATCGTCAGCAGCAAAGGTATTGAGGTTGATCCCGCCAAGGTTAAAGCCATTCAAGAAATGCCTATACCTCGTACCGAGAAACAAGTCAGAGGATTCTTGGGACGTCTGAATTACATCGCCCGATTCATTGCCCACATGACTGCTACTTGTGTGCCGATCTTTAAACTGTTGAAGAAAGATCAAGTGGAAAAGTGGAATGACAAATGCCAGTTAGCCTTTGACAAAATCAAAGAATATCTCCAAAAACCTCCAATCTTGTTGCCACCTGTGGAAGGCAGACCTCTGATAATGTACCTAACTGTGTTAGAAGACTCAATGGGGTGTGTACTAGGACAACATGACGAATCCGGCCGAAAGGAGCACGCAATCTACTATCTTAGCAAAAAGTTTGCCGATTGTGAAACAAGATACTCACTACTCGAAAAAACTTGTTGTGCCTTAGCTTGGGCAGCTCGCCGACTAAGACAGTACATGCTAAATCACACCACTTTCCTAATCTCCAAGATGGATCCCATCAAATACGTGTTCGAAAAACCTGCTCTCTCTGGAAGAATAGCGAGATGGCAAATGATCTTAACAGAATATGACATTCAATACACTTCACAAAAAGCAATCAAAGGAAGTGTGGTGGCTGATCATCTGGCTCATCAAGCAGTAGATGATTATCAAGCATTGAACTTTGACTTCCCAGACGAAGACATTATGCTAGTCAATGACTACAAACAACCAGGACCAGAAGAAGGACCCGAGCCAGGATCCCGGTGGACTATGGTTTTTGACGGAGCTTCTAATGCACTTGGCAATGGCATCGGAGCTGTGATCATTTCCCCCACAGGAGGTCATACACCATTCACTGCCAGGTTATGCTTCAATTGCACTAACAATATAGCCGAATACGAAGCATGTATTCTGGGTCTCAAAGCTGCAATCGATCTAAGAATCAAATTCCTGGAAGTCTACGGAGACTCGGCCTTGGTAATCTACCAAGTCAAAGGGGAATGGGACACGAAGCACCCAAATCTAATTCCTTACAAAGAATATGTGCTGAGTTTGATTCTTTACTTCGAAGAAATCACTTTCGAACACATCCCACGCGAGGAAAATCAACTAGCTGATGCTTTAGCTACCATGTCATCCATGTTCAAAGTCAGGTGGGACAACGAGGCGCCTATGATCACCATCTACAGGCAAGATGAACCATCCTATTGCAATGAGATCAATACCGAAGGAACCGAGGAAAAACCATGGTTCCATGAGGTAAAAAGATATCTCGAAGCTCAGGAGTACCCTGAAGGGGCATCCATTAACGACAGAAAGTTTCTAAGGAGATTTGCTGCCAAATTCTTTCTAAGCAATGGAACCCTATACAAACGCAACCATGACTCGACTTTACTTCGCTGTGTAAACAAGAAGGAAGCAGAACAGATCATGGAAGAAATACACAATGGTGCCTTCGGTACTCATTCCAGTGGACATACAATGGCTAAAAAGATCCTTAGAGCAGGTTATTACTGGTCTACCATGGAAACAGACTGCCATCATCACTCCCGAACATGTCACAAATGCCAGATATATGCTGACAAAGTACATGTACCTCCAGTTCCATTAAGCGTCCTGACGGCTCCTTGGCCTTTTGCAATGTGGGGTATTGATATGATTGGAGAAATCAAACCTACTGCCTCCAACGGACATCGCTTTATCCTGGTCGCTATTGACTACTTCACAAAGTGGGTAGAAGCAGCTTCATTTGCTTCTGTCACCAAGAATGTGGTGGCCCGGTTCATCAAATACAATCTCATTTGTCGGTATGGCATCCCTGAACGGATTATCACGGACAATGGCACAAATCTAAACAACAGAATGATTACTGAACTTTGCACACAGTTCAAGATCAAACATCATAATTCCTCTCCATATCGACCAAAGATGAACGGCGCGGTGGAAGCTGCCAACAAGAACATCAAGAAAATCATACAAAAAATGACAGTAACCTACAAAGACTGGCATGAGATGTTACCTTTTGCTCTTCATGGTTATCGCACATCTG